>NC_080169.1:30820669-31041106 GCF_950295315.1 Erinaceus europaeus
TAAACTATTTAATCAGTCACTGATTAAAAATAAAGTCATAACCTATTTTATTCTTTTTTCTCTGTAAGCTATCTGCTATTACAGATTAGGAAGATCAATATACTTCACTCTTTTATCTCAGTAAATGTCCCATGGATCAATTCTGAAAATGCAAGCAGACTTCTCTTACTGTGATCCTGCTGAAGGAATTACAGAGCTGTTCGAAAGATGACATGCACTGGGGTCCTTTAACATTCACATTAATAATAAAAAAAAGACATGCTATTTAAAGAGTTCCCTGTTAAGGATACATTTCTGGATTAAAAATTAAATTCCATCTAATCTTTTAGTCTCCCTAGAGACTGTCTCCAATAAAAGTATTTGATTTGCTAAAGTTGTGTAACATTTTCTTGCTGATAGCTAAAATTAGAACCTTCTTAGGGTAAGGAGAAGGAAGTAAACAGGAGAGAAAAAGAAGAAATTTCAGAAACCCTCTAGGAACTTGTTTCAATCTGTAATAATCTCTGAGATTTGTTGTTGTTCTTCTTCTTTTTACGTCAACTGGATTCAGAATATGCAATTTTAAGATACTATTATTTGAATTGGTTTTTTCTTGCCATAAAGGAAATCATGTCTATGGAAATAGTACCTTGGTAATATTTTAGTTGTAGAATTTGGAGAACAAAACTAAACATTTCTAAAACTTATTTTTATTTATTTATTCATTTATTTTCATTTTTTAAAAATGTAATTTAACAGAGTTTTACAAGATTTTAAGATTTCATTCATGTAATTTCATATCCAAACATGGTAAATATAAGTCATCACACCCTCTACAAAAATTGTGTGCCCCACCCTACCCTTTCAATAGCCACTATAGTTCTCACAAAGTCTGAGATGACTGAGTTACTAGTTATGTGAAAATTTGTTTTAGTCATTTATATTTCAAATATAAAACCATTTAGTAGTTGTCCTTTATCTAATTTCACTCATATTCTCCTCCATCAATTATTAAATTATTGAAATACTGAAATTTTACCTGGGTTCCGTAGCTTTACTTTCCCCAATACTTATTTTTTTCACTTCTTCATGTTTTTTTTTCTCAGTTTGTAACTTAAACCAGTTTTTTTTAACTTCTTGAGATGCTATTAAGTGTGATTTGACTATATAAAGTAGAATAAGAATTTATTAGCTGTAATAGTAATATTTTATACTTCTATAGTGTTAATTTAAGGATCTTAAAAATTCTTCCTAGTTTTGTTTACAAGTACTACTCTCCTTATTTTAATGATAACAGAAACAAGAGAAGTCAGGAACTGTCCCTAAGGTTTTAATTTGAATCAATACTTAGAGAAATGGAATTTGACAGGCAAATTATTCTGTAAGGCTGTATGTCATCAAATATGCCTATCAAATAATAATGGACTGAAAGGATTATTCCCCTTTTTCTTATTGAGAGGTTAATGGTTTATAGTACAATTGTTGGCACATATGTACAACTTATCATCTGACCAAGATATGTGTCTGCAAGACACTCTCACCCTCAAATAGATACATCATCATGTACCATGACATGAAGGACACCCTCCCCTCTCCCTGTCCTCTTTCCCCAGAGTACTTTGCTTTTGTACAATACACCAAACCAGGTCAAACTGAAAGGCTCTTAAATGTTGTGTGTGGGAAAACACAGACTCAGTCAGCATTTAATATATACTATAAATTTCTGATACAGTATTTATCTTATCTCTGCTGATATATTTGTTTGGGCTGTCTATGCCATGCAATGAATCACAAAACAAAAAGTTAAAGTATTGTAGTCACACATGCAGGTACCATACCAGTGATTGCGAAAACCAGAATGCTGATACACAACACAGAGAACTGGAGAAGTCTGAAATTGGTAGGTGATTCCCCCCTTTAATTTTTTACCACTATAAGAATTTGTCAGCAGTATTAGTTATAATAATATTGTTGCAAACCATTACCAAATCTAGTTTTAGAATTCTTTAACATACATATACCCAACCTCTACCAATTAAACACTAACTCCTCATTCCTCCTTTCTCTTCAATCATCGACAGCTACCATTCTATGCAATTTTAAGATACTATTATTTGAATTAGTTTATATCACATCACAATCAATCATCTGTTGTTGGAACTTTGGATTGCTTATAATTTTGAGTATAACAGTACTGCTATGAACAAATGGACACATGAACACAGGTTTACATATATCTCAATTTACTGGGATTACTGGATTGTATGATAGGTCTTTTTAAATTTATTTGTTGAGGAAACTTCACACTGTTTCCAGTAGGGACTTAACTAATGTACATTCCCACTACCAGTGCAAAAGAGTTCCTTTATCTCCACATTCTCGCCAATGCTTACTGTTTCTGTCCTTTTTGATTAAGCCCATACTTGCAGTAGTGAGGTGATATCTCATTATTGTCTTGATTTCCATTTTTATGCTAATCATGACTTTTAACATATTTCCTATTTGCCTATCTGACTATTTTCTTTGGTGAAGTTTGTTCAGATCTCCTACCCCCCCTTTTTTTTTTTAAATTGCCACCAGAGTTATCTCTTGGGTTTAGTGACTGAATAACAAGTCTACCTATCAGTTGGCCATTTTATTTTTCCTTCTTATTCCTTTTCTTTTGTAGATAGAGACAGAGAGAAATTGAGAGGGCAGGGAGAGGAAGAGAGAAAACTACTGCATTGCTTAACTGCTCATGAAGCTCCCTGCTTGCAGATGGAGACAGAGGGGCGGCTTGAACCCAGGCCCTTGTACATAGTAACATGTATACTCTACCAGGTGCATCACTAGCCATTTTTTAATGGAGCTATTTGATTGTTGCTGAGTTTTGCAAGTTCTTTATATATTTTAGTGATTACCTCTGTATCTGATGTATGGTATGAAAATTTCTTCTTCTACTCATTAGGGTATTTTTTTAATCTACTGATTGATTTATTCTGTAGTATTTCAGTTTCATGTAGTCATATTGGTTTATTTTTTCCTTGGTTTTGGACTCAAGTCTCTGAAGACATTTCCAGACCACACACCATGTAAAATTCAGTCAATTTTATGTAGTTTATGATTTCTGGTCCTACATCTAAGTTGATTTTTGTGCACAGTGACATGGTATTTTTGTTTCCTCCGCACCCCCCTTCTCTTCTTCTCCTCCTTCTCCTTCTTATTCTTGCCACCAGGGGTATCACTGGGGTTGGGTGCCTGCACAACTGCAAATAAATTGCTCCCAGTGGCTACTTTTTCCTTTTTTTCTTTCAACTTTATTTGATAGGACAGAGAGAAATTGAGAGGAGAGGAAGAGATTTTAAGAAAAGGCAAGAAAGATAGATACCTGTAGACCTGCTTCATCACTCATGAAGCATCCCTCCTTCTGAACCCTATAGGTGGGGGTTAGGGGTTTGAACCCCAATCCTTGAGCACTACAATATGTGCTCTTAACTGGATGCACCATCATCTAGTCTCTTTGATTCACTTTTATGCAAGTAATTATCTAGTAATTTTCACAACAATAGTCAATGAATATCTTTGTAATTTGGATTCCTTTGTCATAAATTAACTGTCTATATCTGTGAGAGTTTATTTCTGAACTCTTGATTCTCTTCTATTGCTCTGTCTACTTTTGTTCCAGCACCATATAGTTTAAATTACCACAGACTTATGATATAGTCAAGTAAGCAAGCACACTGTTTCCATTTTTTTGTCCTTTTTTTTCAGGATTGCTTTGGGGATTCTGAATTTTCTGTGGTTCCAGTGAAAATTCTATAGCATTTGTCATACATAGTCCCTTAAAGAAGTTTATGGGGATTTTGATAAGGAGAGCACTGGATCTCTATATGACTTTGGGCAAGATTGTCACTTTGATGGTTAATTCTTTCAATTCAAGAGTATAGGATATCTTCCAATTCTCTCTCTCTTCCTTACTCTCCTCTCATGCATAAATAAACGTATTTTTTAGAGTCTCAGTCCCTAAGAACTTATATATGAAGTGAGATCTAAATATACTATGGTGAACTTTTGGAGGTTCATGTCTATGAAGTAGGAACCCTTTCAGATCGTACTCATAATAAACTAGAAATATACAATGACAAATCACCTGAAAACTCAATAAAATACAACTAGGAACTTTCCAGAAACTCACTAAGCCATAGTCACCATGTTGAGGATGCTACAATGATTTTATCCTTAACTTCCTGGGAAGATAACCTCACCAATAATGTCCCAGAGCTCTACTCTACTAGGGAAAGACAGAAATAGCCTGGGGGTATGGATTGACCTGCCAACATCCATGTCCAGTAGAGAAGCAATCACAGATGCCAGAACTCCCACTTGCTGCTCCCGATAAAGAATTTTGGTCCATACCCTAGAGTAGAGGAGTAATTGAACTCAAATTCTATCAGGACCCAGAGAGAGGAGGTGGAAAAAAAAAGAAAAAGAAAAAGGTAGTACATTCAGAAGTAGATGTAACTTAAAAAGGAAGAGAAGGCATGACTGTAGAAAAAAATGAAAAAATGGGTAAATATGTATTAATATAGATAGATAGCTATAGAAATAATAGTCAACCCATATCTGTGGAAATGAATAAATTGAAGGAAATGGGGACAAAGAACTCTGGTGGTGGGAAAGGTGTGGAATTATACCCTGTTATCTTATAATTTTGTAAATCAATGTTAAATCACTAATAAAAATTTAAAAATAATTATGGTGGAAATGTCTATTACTTTTCAAATGTAATAAGGACCTTATAAATGTATTTATTCTTTTTTGAATCAATAATTACACTTCTCATGATATTTTAATACCAAAGAAATCATTTAAAATAGCAAAAATGGAAAGAAACTAAATGTTCAAAAATGATTAGATGGTTATATCAATTATAACATGTCCAAATAATGAATAATTTTACAGTCAATGAAAATTACATGGAGAAAGGAATTCATTTATAATTGAACTGAAAAAAAGATTAAAGTGAATAAAAACTAACATCAACCATAAAATATGTACTAAAAATAATGGCATAAGATACATCAACATTATAATATTGGTTACTTACATCCAGGTGATACGATAATAGATTTTTCTTATTTTCTTTATATATTTCAAGTATATTGCAATATCCTCATTATCATAATAATAAGAAAGTTATTTTAAATCACAGTACAGAGGTGAACAGTAGACAACTTGAAATATTTAAAATTATATCTCAATTTTTTAATCATGGGAAAAGAGAATAATTGGAGAGATCAAATGGTATAAAATCAGGAATGAAGTATCATGAGTTAATTTGTCTGAGTTTGACCTTTGAATTGTGCTACTTAATTGCAAGTCATTTAAATTCATATCTCAGTGTCTTTATCTATAAGATGAGATAATAGTGGCATTTACCTCAGAGGATGGTTGTTATTATTAAATTTGATACATATATTTAACTTAGTACTAGGTATTTAGTTAAATATATGTATCAAATAAACATAAATATATGTAACAATAAACAAGCTTTAACCATCACAATATTTAACTACTTCTTAATTACATACATCTTATTTAGGGAAAAGAATAAAACCTCTTCAAGATTGTTCAGACAATTAATATGCACGGGGTCTCCTTCTTTTAGCTCTAGAGGGTTCTTGTACTTTGAGGAAATAAACAAAAGATAAAAGAGAAATTCTAAACACAAGTCTATGTGGAAACAGGGAAAATCTTGTACATAAACACTTATGAGGTGTTATTGGTCTTTAAACTTTAAGGCTTAATGGTAACTATAAATGGCAAAATTAGTGAAAGAAAGCTCCAAGTGTCAAATATTCAAGATATACTGGGGTAATTAACAACTAGGGGAGAGTTTCCTCACTGTCCTGCCTGGGACATACTGACTTCTCTGTGTTCTGTCTGTGCTTCTATCTCAAGTGGAAAGTGCTGGGGAGGCTCCAGGGAGAACTTGCGTTTGACACCTCTTTCTACAGTCAGTTTATCTCCAGATCCTACTAACGTCTTTTCAAATTCCTACACATCTCTCTCATTTGCTTACCTTTATTAGTTCTCATTCTCACAACCCTAAGACTATAATATCAATTAAAAGCTTCTGTCTGGGCAGGGGTAGATAGCATAATGGTTATACAAAGACTCTCATGCCTGAGACTCTAAAGTCCTAGGTTCAATCCCCTATACCGCCATAAGCCAGAACTGAGCAGTCAGTTCTTTGGTTAAAAAAAAAAAGTCCCCTCTATTTTGCTAATTCCAATCTATTCTCTTTACTACAACAGGCCTCTTCTTTGGTAGAAAGTCTTTCAATGGCTTCTCACTGTTGTTACTGTTTGCATAACATCTAGACTCCTGTTTACCTTGATACCTACCGTATCTCTAGCATTCAAAGATACTAATTACTGAATTACCTTCAGATTCTTGAAAGCAAGTTCTCAGATTAATGCTCTTTTCCTGAGTTTTGTATGCTAGAATCCTGTCTCTTCTCTCTCCAGTGACTAAGTATATGTACCCATAAATTAAATATTTCTAACCTGATCCACTGAATCCTTTTGTTGAAGTCTCAGATCCTACTGTGAATATATTTGGAGATGAGCTTTTAAAGGTATTAAAGGTTAAAGGAGTTTGTAAGAATGCAGCTCCTATCAGAAGGGATTAGTATCCATTATAAGAAGAGACATTAGAAGGGAATCAGCCGGTAGTGCAGCGAGTTAGGCACACGTGGCATGAAGCACAAGGACTGGTGTAAGGATCCTGGTTTGAGCTCAGGCTCCCCACCTGCAGGGGAGTCACTTTACAGGCGGTGAAGAAGGTCTTCAGGAGTCTTCTTCCTCTCCCCCTTTCTGTCCTCCCCTCCTCTCTCCATTTCTCTCTGTCCTAACAACAATGACATCAATAACAACAACAGTAATAACTACAACACAATCAAAAACAAGGGCAACAAAAGGAAAAATAAATATAAAAAATTATTTTAAAAAGAAGGGACATTAGAGAGAGACTGTATGCATGTATGTTCACTTTCACTCTCTCTCTTCTACCTCCTTTTCTTCCAACACTCTGCCATCCTCTGCCCTCAGAAAAGGAAACTGTCTGATGTATGGCATGTAAAGATTTTCTCCCATTATGTGAGGGGTCTCTTGGTTTGTGTAGTGGTTTCTTTTGCTGTGAAGAAGCTTTTTAATTTGATGTAGTCCCATAGGTTTATGCTTGCCTTAGTCTTCTTTGTAATTGGATTCATTTCATTGAAGATGTCTTTAAAATTTATGTGTACAAGAGTTCTGCCTATATTTACTTTAAGTATTTGATAGTTTCTGGTGTAACATCAAAATCCTTGATCCACTTGGAAATTACTTTTGTGTATGGTGAAATACAGTGGTCCCATTTCATTCTTGTGCATGGTTCAACCCAATTTTCCTAACACCATTTGTTGAAGAGGCTCGTCTTTCCCCATTTAATAGTCTGGGCATCTTTGTCAATGATTATATATCCATAGATGTGGGGGTTATTTCTGGGCTCTCAATTCTGTTCCACTGGTCAATGTGACTATTTATGTTCTAGTACCAAGCAGTTTTGATTACAAAGGCCCTATAATATAGTTTGAGATTTGGGTGTGTGATGTCTCCAGTTCTGCTCTTTATTTTCAAGACTGTTTTGGCAATTCTAGGTTTTTAATAGTTCCAAATAAATATTTGTGCTTTTGTTCTATTCTCTTAAAAAATTAGATGGGAGCTTAATGGGGATTTCATTAAATTTGTGTATGGCTATGGGTAGTTTCTAACCCACGAACATAAAATATCTTTCCACTTCTTTTTGTCTTTTTCTGTTTCTTTGAATAGTGACTCACAATTTTCAGTATGCAAGTCTTTCACTTCTTTTGTTAGGTTTATTCCTAGATATTTTATTGTTTTTGTTGCTATAGTAAAAGGAATTTATTTCTGGATTTTTTCTTCTTCCAACTTAGTGTTTGCATAAAGGAATGCCACTGACTTTTATATGTTAATTTTGAAGCCTGACACTGTATTGCCTGATAATTTCCAAAAGTTTTCTGCTGCATTCTTTAGGTTTTTCTATGTATACTATCATATCATCTGTAAATAGTGAGAGTTTGGTTTATTCTCTTCTAACTTGTATCCCTTTAATTCCTTGCTCTTGCCTGATTGCTATATCAGGAACTTCCAACACTATGCTGTAAAGTAACGGTGATAGTGGGCAGCCCTGTCTAGTACTTGATTTAAGGAGGAATGCTTCCAGTTTTTCACCGTTGAGTATGATGTTGGCTGTAGGTTTGCTATATATGGACTTCATTATCTTGAGGAATTTTCCATCTATTTCCTTTTATTTTCCCCCTTCGGGTTATTGCTTGGGCTCAGTGCCTGTACTAGAAGTATACTGTTCCTGGTGGCCATCTTTTCCCATTGTTGTTGTTGCTGTTGTTCATGGGGCTGTATGTTGGTTTTCCATCCTTCCACTGTGAGTCTGTGCTTATCTTGTTGAGTTAGGTGGAATTCCTTTAATTAACATATGGTTGAGTTGTTTTCTGATTCATCTTCCTACTCTGTGCCTTTTAATGGGTGAAATTAGGCTATTGACATTTACTGATATTATAGATTTAAGATATCTTAGTGCAATTATTTTAAACTTTTAGAGTGCTCTGATATATGGCATATTTATGATGGTGTTGTGCTTGTTTATAGAACTTTCAGAACTTCCTGCAGGGCAGGCTAGATTCCTTCAACTATTGCTTGTCTGAGAAGGTATTTATACCTTCATCTGAATGACAGTCTACCTGGATACAATAGTCTTGTCTAAAAGTTTTCTCATTGAGCACTCAATAGATATCTTGCCATTCTCTGCCCCGGCCAGTGGGGCGAGAACAGGGGCTAGGAACCCTGGGATCTGGAATGAAAGGGACAGGAGACACAAAGAATGACAGCAAGACAGGATTCTGATCAAGCTGCCAAATTTTATTGTGTTTACAGGCATTATAAGGCTTTGGGGAAGGGGGAGTGCAGAAGGAGAAGGAGGAGGGGGAGCAATTATCAGGGTGGAATGTCCCTTGCAACATACATAGCTGAAACTATGTCTATTAACTATAACTATGTGGGGTGTCACTTGTTTTCTGGTAAAACTATGTCTATTAACTATAACTATGTGGTGTGTCACTTGTTTTCTGGTAAATGGCCTACCTGTGGGGAAATAGAAACTTATCTCGAGGGCTTTCATTGTTTCAAAGGCATATCTTCTATCAAGCAGAGAATGGCCCTTGGCATCTCCTCCCTTCTTTTCAATTTTAACTGAGGCAGGCAATTGAAGGTGAGGGGTAGAGACCTTAACAGCAGATTTGGTGGGCATTAACCAGAGGGGATAAGTATTGACCTGATTCCTCCTGTGGGGTAAATATAGAACCAATCTTCCTGCATCTTACAAGGCTCTTGGTGTCTTTTGGGGAGGGGAGGCAGAGCCACAGTTTCCAGGGTGAAGAGAACTTCAAAGCACAAAATTTTTATTGCTGACACCAACCTCCATGCAAATCAGGTTTGCTTCACGGGGGACTCAGAGGCGGACTATGGGGTCCTCCCCCTGCAGTGCTTAGCCTCGCACCCTTTACTGGTGTCCTTGCCCTGCCAAGGTTGGATGCCTCAATGCATAAATCTGAGTTTTATGCCATCTGTAAAGGAGATCTGTCACCCTCAGGTTCAGCCAGGCCTCTGTCAGCCAAGTCAAGCCTATGATAATGTATTTGTAAGGGTTTTGATGCCAAGGAGTCAATCTGCCATTTCATAAAATCAGTAATCTAATTGAAAATAAAGGGTCCTAAGGTAATCATTAACAAAAGACTAATCAAGGGTCCCATAAGGGGCTCTGTAATGACTCAAGACTATTTGTGGTGGAGTCTATAACCTGTTGTAATTTGTCAGAAAATTCACGGGAGGAATATATAGAGTGTCCTAGCGTGCCACCAGCAAGTCTAAGGGAAGCAGTCAGTGGATGTTATGTCTCTATGGCTGCAAAAGTGGGTGGCTTTGTCAATGAGATATAATAAATGGACAATTCAAATTTTGTAAATATTAAAAAGGTTTAGTATAGTTACTTCATTGACACTTTAGCCAACTGAATACTGGGGGGTGCATTCCCCCTTTTTTTTTTTTATTAATTGAGCTTAAGGGTTTTAGTTTTTCTTGTTTGAGCTGTAGCCCACATAAATTTAGAAAAAGTACCAATTGAGAAAAAAAAAGTTTTTGTTTACTAAACATGGGCAGGTGAATTACATCCATCTGACAGAGAGCATTGGCTTTTATCAATGGAGATTAATCTTAAAAGTCTGAATAGCAGGATCTTAATTAAACAATGCAGGAGCCAGTAAAGTGCTCTCACTATGGCAGGTCAAGTGTTAAAATTTTAAGAGGCTTGTAAAAAAATGAGAAAAATTTTAGGATATGAGTGACTTTAGGAGTCATCACACACCCATAAATAAGATGTTTGGATGTTGTCCTCATTCTCACTTGCTTCTATTTGCTTGGCATTTTTTTCTAGGCAGTTGTCCTGGTTCATTTCTCCAATGTTTCTTTTTGTTCTGACCATTTTACTTGGTGTATTATTAAATGCATACAAATGTCCTGTGTGTTGATGTTTATATATGGTGTGGGGTGGTTTCTGGCCAGTTAGTTCATGGATTCCTGAAGCTGGTTGCCTTTGGCCTTTGATGTGTTTCAGGAATTGGTGGAGTTGTTAGTTTAATGTTGATCTAACTGCTTTTAGATGATAGAAAGTAGGATCTCATGTTTAAATTGAGAGAAGTGGATGATTGGAACTGCAAGACATTACCTTCTTATGCTGAGCTCCTATAGTCTTGGAGGGTCCCTTCCTCACCAATCTTCATTATACTGATCAAAGTTGCCTAGACTGGCTTCTGTCTAAATAAGGGTTCACAGTTGCAAATCTTAACAGTTTTTTTTTCTCTCTCTCTCTCTCAATTCCTGAGGTGAAGTACAGAGGCTGTCAAACCTTTGTTATGTTGAAAGTGAATTGTCAGTGATTTATCTTACTTTTGGGGCTAAGTGAGCCTGAGCCAATCAGAAGGCTTTTTAACTATAAGAAGATTTTTTTTTCCCCAGCTTAATCACTCACAAGCTCTGGCTTCTTTTTTAAAATTTTTTTCTCAAATTTACTAAACTATTTTATTTGAACATTTTATTTAACATAGCTTTATTTTATTTATTTAGTGTGTTTTTAAGAGAGCTACATTTTTAGTTTTATCGAAGCACAGCTGACAAAATTTGTAAGATGTTCAAAGCATAAAAATATTCTTTGTATATGTGTACATTGTGAAAGAATTCTCTCCCCATCAAGTTAATTAACATATCTATCAAAAGGAACCAGAGCTTTAAAACTGATCTTTATTTCAAAAATCATAGAAAATTTAAATATGAAGTCTTGTCTTTCTCCTCTCTCTCTTGTTATCATTGGGCTTTACTGCTTTAGGTGAACTTTTTCAGACAGGAATAAAGAGAGAGACACTATAGCATTGATGTTTCCTTCAGTGCTATAGCACTCCCATATGGTATATTGGTTCTGCAACCTGGGTCATATGCATAGCAAAGCAATATCTTCCCAAGTGAACTATCTCACCAACCTTAGATATTTTAATAGTAAAATTTAAAAATTTTCCTAAATCACAGTAGTTGTAAATGCTGGAATAGGAAAAAAATATATAAAAATAAGAGATGAGTTTTTTGAGTTCCAAGTATGCTAAGATGAATATTTGGCAAAGAGGGTAGATTCTTCTTCTAGCATTTGCCCTTAGAGGGTAGATGATAAAAACCACCAATGTAAAAAAAGTAAAATAAGTATAATTATACTATACTGGCAATACCATTATATTGTAGTGTATAAGAAGCTGTTGTGTATTAAATTATTTATGTACTAGTAAAAAATATTTTCCAAATAAGCTGTGATATTCACTAATGAAGAGATACATCCTAATCTCAGAGTTGCAAAAATGGGAAAAAAATGAGTTTAAATCAATGTAATTTCATCATTACCTCCTATATTTATTACTCCACTGCTACCACCAACTACCATTTTTCAGTTGGCTGTTTATTTTTCACAACAACCATTTGATATTTCAATCTTTACAACAATCTATGGTTTATAAGAAAGGAATCAGTCTTGCAAAAGTTAAATACTTTTGTCAACATAAAAAATCATGGCCACCATGTCTACTTGACAGAAGCCCAGTAATATTCATTAGTAATTAGTCTCTTTAAAAAATATTCATGGGGCACAGAGTAAAGATGGCAGCAAAGGACAAAACCTGGCTGACTCTCCACAAAAACAAACAAGCAAAAACAACTTGAAATAATGAATCATGGCAATTGCCAAGTGAGAGCAGGATTTCCAAGCTGGTTGGAGAGAAACTATATAGGAAGAAACAAAGAAGTACCATGTTGGAATATTATAACTCATCTATAAATTGGCAAAAGGGTTCTGAAAAGGACAAAAGAGAAGAACAGACAGGTAAGTCTTAACTCTGCACTCAGCCAAACTCACCTCACAGGCAAGAGGTGGTTTACTTAGGGAAAGAGGAGCAGCTAGAGACAAAGATGCTCTCCTGTGGAATTAAACTCATCAAGCAAGATTCCAAGGCTGAACCTTTTGTCAGAGATCAGTAGGAAGCCATCTGAACCCACCTTACTGAAGATGAGCTACAAATAGTCCCAAGCCTCAGTTTAGGTTTTGGGGGTGGTGTAGAGTTTTTTGTTTGATTTGATTTGCAGGCTACTTGGTTGTTAGGTTTTTTTTGTTTATTTTTGTTTGTGTTTTTCCACTTCTTTTGTGGAGATTACTTTTGTGGAGGAAAATTATGAATGACTGCTGGTGTGGTTTTACCTTTTCTCCTCCTCCTCTCCCTCCTCTTTTTTCTTTTCTTTTTTTCCCCCCTCTCTTTTTTCTCCTCTATGGTTTGATCAAACTTTGCTTTTGTTGTTGTTCTTATATTGGCTGGTGTTTCTTTGTGATTTCTTTTGTGGGAGGAGTTTGGTTTGGTTTGGTTTTGCCTTTGTTTTTTTTCTTCTCTGAGTTTGGTCAATCTTAGCTTGCTTTTGTTGTGGTTGTTGTATTGGATGGTGGTTGATTGTGTTCTCTTGGGGAAGGAGTTTAGTTTTGTTTTGCTCTTTCTTTCTTCCTTTCTTTCCTTCTCTCTGATTATATCAATCTTTGCTTTTGTTATTCTATTTCTGAGGTTTTTCTGAAATTTCATTTATGAGAGGAATTTGTTCTGGTGTAGTTTTTCTTTTCTTTTTTTTTCCTCCTCCTTTGTTGTTGCAGTTATGTATTCCCCACTTCAATATGAATACAAGAGACACTTCATCTCATCTTCCAAATGCAGTGGCAGTAGAATACATTAGAATAATAGTGGCAGCAACTATTGAGTCGGGTCATAAGGTGACTAGATTCAGTTGTTTAAACTAGAGGTCACACCACACAACAACTAATAGAAATATCAAGGATACAAGACTATAAGCATACCAAAAATAATGAAAACAAACAAATAAACAAAAAGAAAAGTATAGCAATGAACCAGGACAGAAGCCCAGAAAAAATTACAAGCCAGCCAGAAACAACTAAAAATTTGGAAAGTATCCAAACATTAACTGATGGAATAATCATAAGAGTGAGGAAAGCTTTTGAGGAAAATACTATCATAAATAGAAAAATAGCCAATGACATCTGAAGAAAACAGGAGTTATCTTGACAAAATTAGAGAACTGAAAGTTGAAATAGCTGAATTAAAAGGCCACCAGTTAGCAGAACAAGCTAACACTGTAACTGAACAAAGAAAAAAAAAGCTGAATTGAAGGATGAAGCTGAGGGAAGGGAGAGCAGAAAGCAGAATTAACCAGACTGAAGAGGAATTAGAGAAAACTAAGAAAGAAAAAAGAGCTACAAAAAGAAATTGAGAGAAACTGAAAACAACAACAGAGCCATAAGGGACGATCTTGAAGGACATAATATACGCATTATTAGCTTACCAGAGGAAGAGGGAGCCAAAGGGAAAGAAAGCATCCTAGAGAAAATAATAGAAGAAAACTTCTCTATCCTAAACAACAGAAAGGGCATTAAATTTCAAAAATCCTTGGGGGCCAGGTGGTAGTGCAGTGTGTTAAGTACATACAGCACAAAGTGCAAGGATTGCTGTAAGATCCCAGTTCAAGCTCTCAGTTACCCACCTGTAGAGGGTCACCACAAGTGGTGAGGCAGGTCTGCAGGTGTCTATCTTTCTCTTCCTCTGTCTTCCTCTCCTCTCTCTATTTCTTTCTGTCCTATCTAACAACAATGACAACAATAACAACAAGTACAACAAAATGGGAAAAAATGGCCTCCCAGAATAGAGAATTCATGATGCAGGTGCCAGACCCAGTGATAACCCTGAAAAAAAAATTCAAGAATCCCAGAGAATCTCAAACAGAAGCAACCCAGATCTGAAAACACCAAGACACATCGTAGTTATAATGAAAATAAGTAAAGATAAAGAAAGGATTTTGAAGGCTGCTTTATCTGTAAAAAGAAAGAAAGGATTCTGAAGGCTGCTTTATCTGTAAAGATAAAGAAAGGATTCTGAAGGCTGCAAGAGAATAAAGAAAAAGTCACAGATAGAAAAAAGTTATAAGACTATCAGCAGACCTCTCTACACAAACTCTAAAAGCCAGAAGAGGATGGTAAGATATGTATCAAGCACTAAGTGAAAAAGGCTTTCAACCAAGAATAGTATATCCTGCTAAACAGTCAGTTAGTCCAGATGGAGGGATAAAAACCCTCTCAGACAAGCAACAGTTAAAGGAGGCAACTATCCTCAAGCCTGCCTAGAAAAAGATTCTGATTCTAAAAGACCTCCTATAAACATTGATAACATCACACACAAACACACACACACACACACACCAAAAAAAACAAAACAAACAAGAAAACCTGACATACGTCAGAACACAAAAAGTTCATGTACCCTGGGATGTTCCTAGCATGATCACAGAATGTGAGCTCAGACCTACAGGGATGCAGAGGTTACATAGGCTCCAGTGCTGAATATTGGCCCATGACCAAACTGGTAGGGTTTACAGTTAGCAATATTTGCATACTTTCCCCATATTTGGGAGCTACTCTCTTTCCTGATCCAGCTTTCTAGCCCTTTTTCCAACTATGACATCATCTCCCCAGGTAATAACTTGGGTCCACCTGCATACTACAAGAGAACTTTCCTGCACTGCTAGTGGAAATGTAAATTGGTCCAATCCCTGTGGGACTCAGTCTGAAAAACCCTCACAAGGCTAGAAATGGACTTTCATTATGACCTGGTACTTCCTCTCCTAGGGATATATCCTAAGGATTCAAATACACTCATCCAAAAAGATCTGTGTATACCTATGTTCATAGCTGCAGGATTTGTAATAGCCAATACCTGGAAACTACTCAGCTGTCCAACAACATATATGTGGCTGAGAAAGTTTTGGTATATATATTCAATGGAATATTACTCAGCTATTAAGACTAATGGATCTACTTTCTTTGACCCATCTTGGATGGAGCTTGAAGGAATTATGTTAAGTGAGACAAGCCAGAAAGAGAAACAGGAGTATGGGGTTATCCCACTTATAAAAAGAGATTGGAAAAGAAGACAGAAAGGGAAATACAAAACAGAATTTAACTGAGTTTGGAATATTACACTAAAGTAAAAAAAGAAAGTCTAGAGGGGGGAGGGGAGGGCATATTTTCAGTTTCACTGTTAGGATTTGGGGGTAGGGACAGTGTTTGTTTTTTTGCCTCCAGGCTTATCACTGGGTTTGGGGCCTGCATTATGAATTCATTGCTCCTGGAGGACATTTTTTCCATTTTGCTGTTGTCGAAGTTGTTGTTGTTGTTGATATTGCTGTTCTTGTTGTTGGATAGGACAGAGAGAAATTGAGAGAGGAGGCTAAGATAGAGAGGAGGAGAGAAAGATAGACACCTACAGACCTGCTTCACCATTTGTGAAGTGACAACCCTGCAGGCTGGGAGCCCGAGGCTCGGACCTGTATATTTTCAATGGTCCTTGTGCTTAACACCGTGTCTGCTTAACCTGGTGCACTACCACTGGCCACTGAAACACAGATCTTTGGTGGAAGTAATAGTGTTAATATATACTCCTATTAACTTATAGTCTTATAAATCACTAATCAATATGATAGGGGGAAAATAGATTGAATGTTTTGAGCTCTTAAATACATAGATTTCAGTCCTGAATATACATTCCTTTAACCTAAACAAATTTGTAAGCTGATTGAATTTTAACAGCAGGCTTAAATTGTTAATGAACTTCTAATAATAGTTTTTTTTAAATATCAATTCACAAACAATCTTAGACCAGGGAGACCAGAAGCAACTTGTCACTGTTAGTTATTTGTAAATAGTATTAGTTAACATAAATCATGGTAAGGTCTTATTTGCTACAATAAATTCTAACTACGGGATTTTCAAAGTAAACCAAGTTACCAAGTAATTTGGTTATAATAATAATTACCTATTTCATTCTTAAGCTCTAAGACAGCACGAAACCTTCCTCATTCTCTGTAAAATCCATTTCTCCAAGTCCTGGAACCTTTGGACCTTTGCTTGTTTTCCTTTATACTTCTCTTGACCTATACCATTTGATACTGAATTTACTGATCTCAATCAAATCAATGTAACCAATGCCATCTTGACATGTTTCACTTTGGTGTCCACAGATACCAGGCTTGGGATGTCAACTCTCCTGTTCTGATAGTCTGGTTAGATCTTTCCTAGCTCATAGGACTCCTTAGTTCCATTTTGGGTGTTGCACTTCCTAACAGTTACAGATCCTAGATATAAACCAGGGCCCATAAGGCAGGACACATGTGCACATGTGGGAGGAAAACATACTTTAAAGTAAAAGTGCACAATGTCTACAGTGACTAAGTAAGTGCAGCAAGCAAATAGAAAGACCTAAATAAGACACCATAAAGTACTTAATCAAATATTTTCTACTTAGACCTAGATACCTTCTTCACCTACTTTTTATTTCACTTCCCTCCATCACTCCAAGTCTAACCTTATTAAAGTAAGGATTACTAAAGCTGGATAAGGGCAAGAGACCAGCACACTTTAATGATGGCCCTTCTGGTCACTACTAGGGCACCCCATCATCTGAAGCCCTAGTTAGGGATCCCTTGGATTCCCATACAGATATGATGGGCCTAGACTTCTAACAGATCCCTCTCCCCACCATCACTAGTCATCTCTCAGGAACAACATCATAAACCCTCTTTCGAACCTTGCTTTCTTTTTTTTTTTAATTTTTAAAATTTATTTATTTTTTTATTGGGGGATTAATTTACATTCAACAGTAAGTACAATAGTTTGTACATTTAGAACAACAATAGTATGGACTGCCTCACTTTCTGAAGGGAGGCTAGGTCAACAACACCCTGCCACTCTAAGAGGACTGATCCTGAAATGAGTGCAGTCTAGAATGTTCCTAGATATGGCCATGGAATGCAAGCTCAGACCCATAGGTACTTAGTAGTAAAACAGGCTCCTGTTCTAAATATGAATAGACATGGGCCCGAGGTCAGATTGATAGGGCTTACAGTTAATGATATTCATATACTTTCCCCATATTGGGGAGTTACTCCCTGCTCTGATCCAGCTTTCTAGTCCTATTCTTAACTCTGACACCATCTTCCCAGAGACTACTTTCATCCTACTTGTATGTTAGCTGTCAAACTCAGGCAAAAATTAGTAAAGTCACAGGCCCCTTGGAATATATCTAAAATACACTTCCTAGCTTCTCCCTACATGAAGACCCCAAATTTCACCTGCTATATATTTACCTTTAGTTTCCTGATTATTAAACAATTTGTTCTGCTTTATATTTTAATTCTTTTCTACCACCAAGTTGCAGATGGTACCATGACACCCATCTGACTTCCCTGGACAGACAACCTCACCAATCTGTCCTGGAACCCAACCTCTCCAGAGCCCTGCCCCTCTAGGGAAAAATAGAAATAGGCTTTGTGTCTGGATTGACCTGCCAATGCCATGTCCAGTGGAGAAGCAATTACAGAAGCCAGACCTTCCACTTTTATACCCTATAAAGATCTTTGGTCCATACTCCCAGTGGGATAAAGATTAGAGAAACTTCCAATGGGATACGGAACTCTGGTGGTGAGATTTGTATAAAGTTGAACCTCTCATTCTACAATCTTGTTAATCATTATGAAATGAGTAATAAAAAAGTATTCATGGGTCAGCACAATAGCTCACTTGTATAGTGCGCTGCTTTGCCAGGTGCATTACTCAGGTTTGCGGCTGGTCCCACTACATTGACAGAAGTTTCCATCTCTTTCACTCTCTTCCTCTATCTCTATCTAAACAAAGTTAAAACTATTTATAAATATAACAATAATCTCCACAAGACTTGTTTTTATAGATATTACTGCAAGATTCATGTTTCAAAACTGAACAATACTCCCTGTATATCATCTAATATTCAAACATTAATTCCTAATATCTAACATTTTAAAAATTGATTTTACTAAAATTTGACTCATAAGTCATAAAATTCATTTTGAAGTGCTCAGCCCAATTATTATATTTTTAATATAGTTACAAATTTCTACAACTGTCACTTTTTTTTGGCACCAGGATTATCATTGGTGCTTGATGTCTGCACACTTCCACCATTCCCAGTGGACATTTTCCCCTTCCTTCCTTCCTTCCTTCCTTCCTTCCTTCCTTCCTTCCTTCCTTCCTCCCTTCCTTCCTTCCTCCCTCCCTCCCTCCCTCCCTTCCTCCCTTCCTTCCTTTCTTCCTCCTTTCTCCTTTCCTCCCCCTTTTTTAAAAGATGTATTTTAAACTTTATTTATTTTACTTGATATAACAAAGAGAAATTGAGAGGAAAGGTGAGGTAGAGAGGGAGAGAGAGACAAAGAGACACCTTCAGCACTGCTTCACTACTTGTGGAGCTTTCCTCCTGCTGTTGGGGACCAGGGGCTTGAACCCATATCCTTGTGCATGGTAATATGTGCACTTAACCAAGTGTTCCCCTACCTTCCTCCCATTCCTCCTCCTTTTTTTTTGTTTGTTTGTGCTGAGAGACAGAGAAAGGGAGAAATTCTTACAGCACTACTGCACTGCTCATGAAATTCCCTCCCATCCTGCAGGTGGGTCTAATATAAATATATATATATCCTCCAGGGTTATTGCTGGGGCTTGTGCCTGCACTATGAATCCACTGCTCCTGGAGGCTATTTTTTCCCTTCTGTAGCCCTTGTTGTTTATCTTTGTTGTTATTATTATTGTTGTTATTGGTGTAATTGTTGTTGGATAGGACAGAGAGAAATCGAGAGAGGATGGGAAGATGGAGAGTGGAGAGAAAGATAGACACATGCAGACCTGCTTCACCACCTGTGAAGCAATCCCCCCTGCAGCGGGGGAGCCAGGGCTCAAACCAGGATCCTTACTTCTGTCCCTGTGCTTTGCACCAGCTCCCTAGTATAATCTTTTTTTTTTTTAAATTCTTTATTGGGGAATTAATGTTTTACATTCAACAGTAAATACAATAGTTTGTACATGCATAACATTCCCCAGTTTCCTATATAACAATACAACCCCCACTAGGTCCTCTGTCATCCTTCTTGGGCCTGTATTCTCCCCACCCACCCACCCCCTCCCCAGAGGCTTTTACTTTGGTGCTATATGCCAGTATATTCTTAAAAGGAAAGATCCTACATCCTTTAATATCATTAATCTACTTCCCCCCCTCCCCTCTGTAGACTCACATGGATACTTCATGGAAATAGACAATATATAGTCTTTTGTTTCTGGCTTTTTTCACTTTTCTTTGTAACTGAATATTATTCCATTGTGTAAATATACTGTATTTAGTCACTCATCATGTTTGCATATATGGATTACCTTTACTTTAAACCTAAAGTGAAACCTAAGTGTACTACTATGAATATTTATGTAGATGTCTTTTAATTCTTTTCTCTTTTTAAAAAATATTTATTTATTTATTCCCTTTTGTTGCCCTTGTTGTTTTATTATTGTTGTTATTGATGTCATTGTTGGATAGGACAGAGAGAAGTGGAGAGAGGAGGGGAAGACAGGGAAGGGGAGAGAAAGATAGACACCTGCAGACCTGCTTCACCACCTGTGAAGCAATTCCCCTGCAGGTTGGGAGCTGGACGCTCGAATCAGGATCCTTATGCTAGTCCTTGTGCTTTGCACCACCTGCGCTTAACCCGCTGAGCTACTGCCGACTCCCTTCTTTTCTCTTTTTTACTTTAGGAATATAGGGAGATGTAGATTTCCTTTATAATATGGTAACTCTATGCTAAACTTTTTGAGGAACTGCCGGATTGTTCCTTATGATCACTGCACCATTTGACATCTTCATGTGCAATTTACAGGGGCACCAGTTTTTTGACATCCTTAGGAACAATTGTCAGTATTTGTCTATTATTATTATTATTATTATTGCAATGATTTTGGGTATGAAGTACTGTTAGTGTGGTTGTATCTTCCGTTTTCCCTCCCTTTTTCTTTTCTCTCTCTCTCTCTTTCTTTCTTTCTTTCTTTCTCTTTTTCTTTCTTTTCTTTCATCACCCTGGTTTTATGACTCTGGAATGACTTTTAAAAATATATTTATTTATTTATTATTGATAGAGACAGAGAAATTGAGAGGGGAGGGGGAGATAAGGAGGGAGAGAGAGACATGGGCAGCCCTGCTTGACCACTTGTGAAGCTTTCCTCCTGCAGGTGGGGGACTTTTTTTTTCAGATAGAAAAAAAGACTGACAGTGAGAGACAGAGGGAGATAGGAGAAGATATCCCAACACCAGAGCTTCCCTCAGTGTTTTGGAACCAGGATTAAGTCTGGGGCTTGTGCATGGCAAAGCAGGTTCCTTATCTAAGTGAGTCAGTACTTTTTTAAGAATTAATTTCTATGTCTGTGAAATATATTTTTGATAATCAAAACTGAAATTTCTATAAATATGGAAAATTTTCCTTAAAGTCATATTTATTTTTATTAAATTCCCAGAGCTCAGTCTAATAGATGTTAATACTCCTGTGGAGTAATTTGGTCTAAAAATCATCATGTCCAAGAACCATAAGCTGAGAAAGCCTGCCAGCCAAAAATAAATCATCCCATTCACACTTCAGTGCTTTATTACCAATGGATAAGAAGTGGGAGAAGTAACAGACATAGAAAAGACGCTGTGAATTGTATATTCCATTAGAATATCTAAATTTAAGGCTGAACCTACACCTACAATATGTCTTTTTATGACTTGTCCCTTTCTCTTTTAAGGCCATGAAGATGACAATAAAAATACTCTGTATCATATAAAATGACACATTTTACTTTTATATTTGTTCCCCAAGGTAGCACAGCAAAGAAATAGCATCTCTCTGGAAGCCAAAGTATTTTCATTATTTATGAACTCTCCACGGTGCTGGCAGAAAAGCAAGTATTTCAGTTTCCAAAAATCAAGGAAGATTTAACTTTTAAGTTAGTCGTGATACAAATTGTGAATACACAAATATACTCAGATACATTTTATATTAGATATGGGAGTCAGAAGAAATAGTATTTTTTGAATTGTTACTTGTCAATCAGATTAGGATTGTAATGCTTACACATAGAAAGTTATATTTATGAAACAAAATGCCACCATGACCCAAAACCCAACTGGTTGAACAGAGTACCCAAATTCTAATACTTTAAGTAGCTAGTACATGGTTTATCTATATGATTCTCTCAGAAAATAGAAACAAAACACCATTTAAGTTCTCAAGTTGCAACATTGTGTCTTACTATACCAAGAAGCTATTCCTAAATATTTTCATTTTTTCCTAAATCAATATACCATCAAGTTTATTTATTTTAAAAAAGTATTTATTATTTATTTATTAGATGAAAAGAGAAATAGAGAGGAAAGGGACATAGGGGAGATGAGAGAGAGAGAGAGAGAAAGAGAGAGAGACAGAGAGGAGAGAAACACTAATAATACTGCTCCACTGCTAATGAAGCTTTCTCCTTGCAGATGGGGATGGCAGTGGTGATTGAACCCAGGTCCTTGAGCATTGTTATATGTGCACTTTATGAGATGAGGCCTTAAACAACCTTTCTATATTTATTTTTTAATTTTTAAAAATATTTATTTATTTATTCCCTTTTTGTTGCCCTTGTTTTATTGTTGTAGTTATTATTGTTGTTACTGATGTTGCCTTTGTTGGATAGGACAGACAGAAATGGAGAGAGGAGGGCAAGACAGAGAAGGGAGACCTGCTTCACTGCCTGTGAAGTGACTCCCCTGCAGGTGTGGAACCAGGGACTTGAATCAGGATCTTATGCTGGTCCTTGCGCTTTGCGTCACCTGCGCTTAACCCACTGTGCTACGGCCTGACTCCCAACAACCTTTCTATTGTCAAATTTATATATTGAATTTCTAGAGCCAGTACATTTTTTGATAGTTCATTGACTATGCAATGCATATATGCATTATGTATATGCACTGAATACATACTGAGTACTTATTATCCATGGGGACCAAGCAAAGCAGTTTTTCTTTTGTTTCTTTTTCTTTCCTTTCTTTCTTTCTTTCTTTCTTTCTTTCTTTCTTTCTTTCTTTCTTTCTTTCTTTTCTTTTTTTTTTTGTGGGGGTATATATCTGGGGCTTCACTGATGTGGGATGAATTTTTTTCAGAATCAGAGAAACAGACAACCAGAGAGGAAGAGACAACATAGCACCAATGTTTCCTCCAGTGGAGGGGGGACTGAACTTGAACTGAGGCTGAGTGCATGGCAAAGCAGATGCACTATCCATCCGGGTAAGCTATTTCACCAGTACAGCAGTCAGTCTAGTTAACACTAGCAATGAAAGCTTTCTTGATATCTAGAATGACTGAATAGATAATTAATTCTATCATTCATTTTCTCTCCTACTTCAAATCTTTGTTTTAATATCATGTCACAGCATGTGACACCCTATCTCAAATAGAAAGAATCTCTCTTGTACTTCCAGTTCAAACCATCCTTCTTTTTCTTAATATTCTTCAAAATACTTATTGCCTTTTGATCTTATTTAATTTACTTGTTTAATTTATTCATTCATATTCTTCATTGTAAAGTAAGCTTTATCAAGAGAGGGGTTGTTTTCATTTTTCCTATATATATTTTTAATTTATAGGATCTAAGTTGCTCTTGGAATATATTGTTTAGCAAGTATTTGTTGAATAAATGAATAAACATTATTATATATTAGGTCTTATTGTCTTTGACTTTCCAGGTATATCTGATTTTTAAAAATCACACATTTATTAAACATTTCTTTACTTTTGACTTTGGATAAACTCTTCATAATTTCTATTTCTTTTTGCCAGATTCATAAGTGAGTTTTGAGCTGGAGTTATTTTTATTATTATACAAATTCTACTTCATTATCAAAGGTGCTTGTCAGTTAAGTCCTAGCACAAAAATATTTTCCTATACACTACTGCCTATAGGTGACCTGTAGCTTGAACACTTCAAATTGAATATGTCTCCAACATAAATGACCACCCCCTTAAAGCCTGCTATGGATTTATAAACACCCTGTTAGTTAATATCATTAAACCCATCATCATCTCCTGATGATGATCTGAGTTCCACTTCTACAACATTTCACAAGCCTAGAATTTCCCTATCTAAGTCGTCATATCTTAACCTTGGTTCTTATTCACCTACCCTGAGGCAATAGTACCCTTCACTGTGACATAGTGAAGAGAGTCAGAAAACCTCAGTTTTATACCAGGTCTATAGATCTATTTGGAGAACAAAGAGGTTTAAGTTTTTTTGGGGGGGATAAATTACTATGATGCATCTTTCTATAATTTCTCTCTATATTCCCCCTCCCTCTCAATTTCTGTCTCTATCCAATAAATAATAAAATAAAATAAATTAAATTAAATTAAAAAAAGAAATTGTTGTGGCTTGAGATGAGGGAGATAATTCAGTAGTAAAGTGCTGAACTTGTATGCATGGGACATAGATTTGATCCTCAGCACTGCAAATGATGGGGAAATGCTCTTGTTTCTCTCTCTCTCTCTTTCTCTCATACACACACACACACACACACACACACACACACACACACACGCACACACACACACACACACACAAACACACACACCACAAACACACACAGAATTTTTAAAAATCCGACAATTGCAGCATCTATACATGCCTTACTACATGATTGATATTCTGATCAAACAAAAGTTAAACATAATCACATGTGAGTTGGGCATAGAAGGTCAATCATTTCTGAGGCAGGGTGTGAGAAGATAAGAAAGCAGCTGTTGAGTTGGGGACTTTACCTAACAGCTGGGTCTCTGTGTCAGCAACTGTTCCACCATTCATAGCCAAACCATGATATTCTCATTTCCCACAGTTTTATATCAGATAGGGTCTTTATTTATGATAAATGAAACCAAGAAAACAAAACAAAGTTCATAACCTTACCTAACACTAATGGAACAAGGTCACTGTGTAAAATCACAAAATATTAAACTGTGCATCTCTCATATAATATAAATTATTGCTGCTCCTGTAACAATTACAGCTTTAGGGACAGGTGACTGTGGAGCTGGTAGAGTGAAGAGTTACTACATGTAAGGATGGGATTCAAGCCCCTGGTTCCCACTTGCAGAGAAGTAGCTTCACACACTGTGGAACAGTGCTGCAGGTGTCCTTTCTCTCTCTCTCTCTCTCTCTCTCTCTCTCTCTCTCTCTCTCTCCCTCTATCTTTCTCCACCTATCAAAATAAAGAAAAGAAAAAAAGGAAAACATGGCCACAGGGAATGGTGGCACCATGCAGGCATGGAGGCCCAGCAGTAACTGGATGGGAAAACAAACAACAAATTACAGCATTTGACTTATTCTAGTCTTCCCATATTCTAGAATGCTGTATTATTCCCAATAATAGCAATATTCATCCCACTTCCAGAGAGCATAATCCAGGGAAAATCCCAGCTTCCTTGAGTCCTCTCTGCCTGTCTAGGTTACCTTTCGCCAGAGTGTGCATTTTCCTTTGTTACAAGAAACAATAGTTCTACTCAGACTACTTTTCTTGCTAGTCTTTGGTTAGAAGACATGCACCCTGAATAGGAATCCTGCTTAATATTTCATAAAATATTTGTTTAGAATTTATGTGGTTTAGTTTCTCCATTAATGGGCTCATAGATTATTAGATTTCAATAAGGATGACAGACATAAGGAGGCAGACAAAATACACACCAGATCCTCTGCAGCAAATTCACCTCCAGAAAGAAGATAAAGAGAAATGAGCTTTGTGCATAGTATGCTACTATTATTTAAGTACCACTGTAGTTCCCTCCTGACTGATCAGTAATGTACCATATAAAAGTTCCCACAAATAGTTGACAGCACTACTTTATGCTTAGTGAATACCTGACAGTATGTAAGCTATTTGCATAGAGAAGTCTCAAGACAATTTATTCTGATATGTGGACTTGGTGGGTTTACTAGACCAAATTCTGAAACTACTGGTATTAAAATTAAATTGACTGCTTTAAAATTCCATTTTATCATCTGTTCAGTATCACTAGCAAGGCCTGTCATAGACTCATAAACCATGATCAACCTCCTAAATGACAAGGAAGAATATCACTGTCCATGGGGAAAGCACACAATCTACAACTGATAGGGTGAAATTTTTCTGATTTAAAATGAAAATACTAATTAAAATTAAATCTATAGAAATGAAGCACTCATTTACACTAACCTTAAACATCACTTCATATTCAGGAAAAGGGATCTTTTTGTTTGCTTGTTCTGTTGATATAGAGAGAACCTGAGAGGGGAGGGAAGACAGAGAGGAAGACAGAAAGATGTCTGCAACATTGTCTTACTGTTCGTGAAGCTTCCCCCTGGCAGGTGGGGACCAGTGGCTTGACCCACGGTCCTCACACATAATAGCATGTGCTCTCTACCAGGCATGCCACAGCCGGGCCTTAAAATGGAATGTAAATGGGCCCCACACCTGTGTAAAATAGTCTGGAGACTTCTCAGAAACTAGAAATTAACCTTTCCTATGATACAGCAACTTTTCTCCCAGAGCTTCATCCAAAGGGAGCAAATACATCTATCTGAAGAGATCTATGAATACTTATATCCATCTCAGTACAATTTGTAATAGCCACAGTGTGGAACTGAGATTCCCAACAGTAGGTGGGTAGCTAAGCAAGTTGTGGTATGTACACATAGGGGATACTCAATTGTTAAAAATGACAAAGTTATCACCTTTGCCACAGCTTGGATGGAATGTGAAGGAATCAAGTTAAAAAAGATAAACAATGATGGCAGAGGACCTAGTGGGGGTTGCATTGTTAAGTGGAAAACTGGGAAATGTTATGCATGTACAAACTATTGTATTTACTGTTGATTGTAAAACTTAATCCCCCAGGGAGTCAGGGAGTCAGGCAGTAGCACAGCAGGTTAAGCAGGTGGCACAAAACACAAGGACTGGTATAAGGATCCCAGTTCAAGGCCCTGACTCCCCACCTGCAGGGGAGTTGCTTCACAGGCAGGTCTGTAGGTGTCTATCTTTCTCTCCCTTTCTCTGTCTTCCCCTCCTTTCTCTATTTCTCTCTGCCTTTTCTAACAATGATGATATCAATAACAACTACAATAGTAACTACAACAACAATAAAAAACAAGGGCAACAAAAGGGAAAGTAACTAAAAAAAATAATCCCCCAATAAAGAAAAAAACAAAAAAAAATTTATTATTGGATAAAGACAGAAATTGAAAGAAGAGGGGGAGACAGAGAGGGAGAGAGACAACGGCAGCATGGTTTCACCACTTGTGCAGCTTCTCCTCTGCAGGTGCAGAACAGGGGCTTGGACCTGAGACTTTGCCCACTCAAGTGTGTGCATGTAACTAGGTGAGTCACCACCTGGCCCCCTTATTTTATTTTCTTTAAACTGCTTGGTGCTTCCTGAGAAATAATATGCCATGGACATGAAATTGAACTAAGCTATGATCATGAGTTAATAACAGGTTCAGCGATATATGTATATATTTTGCCTCAAGGGTTATTGCTGGGGCTCAGTGCCTGCACGGCAAATCCACTGCTTCTGGAAGTCACTTTTCCCATTTTATTGCCTTTGTTGCTTTTATTGTTTTTGTTGCTGTTGCTGTTGATGTTGTTGGATAGGACAGAGAGAACTCGAGAGAAGAGGCAAAGACAGAGGGGGGAAAGAAAGGCAAACACCTGTAGACCTGCTTCACCATTTGTGAAGCAAGCCCCCTGCAAGTGGGGAGCCGGGGGCTTGAACCAGGATCCTTATGCCGGTCCTTGTGCTTCATGCCATCTGAGCTTATCCTACTGCACTACTGCCCAGCCCCCTAACAATATATTTTTTTAAATGAATGCCACGTTTACTCAAAGCCTGGTGTTGCAGACTAGACACCACTGATACTTCCTCAGACTAAACAGGCAAAGAAAAAAAAAGATAAACAAAATAGACAAGAATACTGGACTATCTCAAGTACAGGTGGAACTTAAGAAACAAGGACAGAATGGGAAAATACAAAGTGAAACTCAGGATGGTTGTGGTGTATTGCACCAGAGCAAAGGACTCTGGGGAAGGAGAGCAAGGGAATGAGTGGAGAGGATATTGGTATACTTGTGAATGATGGTGGAAAAGGAGACCTAAGTTGGGGGTCAAGTGTTTTGCAGACACCCATCAGGAGGGGATGGGAAATTATATACATGTGCTAACAATTGTGTTGTAAAGCATTATCCTCTAATGAAACAAAGGTAAAACAAACATAAAATTAAAGCAACTAAAACTTTCCTAAAGTTTTTATGAGAAAAATCCCCAAATGGAGATAAAATTAATACTATACTGCAAAAAATTCTTATTATTCTATTTGCTTTTCTCTTTCTCAAGATAATTCTAATACATCTATTTTCTATTTTAATATCTCTAGTATTTTTATTTTTTTACCTTATGATCATACCCCTGCTTGAAAAAGTCTATTACTTTTCTTCCCTTTTAGAGTAGCTCCCTGTATTTTTCTATGTAGATCATCATGCAATAAGTACTGTTGTATATATTTTAACTTGTCTACCACCCATATATCAACTTGTATCTATTAACATCAGGAATAAAGGTAGAAGGATACAATATTCCTTATAAAAGTGTGGGAGGAGGTGAGAAGTAACCATAGGGAAATATAAGTAGCCATATAATAACAATTCTTATGCTTATATCTATGTGGTGAACAAAGACACCTACACATCTATAATTAGAGTGAACAAAGTAGCTGAGAAGGTTATGGTAAATTATAAAGCTTTCTGAAAAGATAACATAGAATTGAAATTTCAAGTGACCTCAGCTGATATTATGTCAGTTCTTACTGACTGAGAGATTGATTAATGACTCACACTGAGCACTGAGGGAGCAGTTATATAATAAACCTTGATACTGATACATAAACATGTTTACATTGTTTTGTTAAAAGTTTAATGAAGATTTGGGGTTTACCTTTTGGAAAAAGGTAGTAGGTCTATTTTAGGTATATTCCAAGGGGCTCATGACTTTACTAGTTTTTGCTTGAGCCTGCATGTGATATGCAGGTGGACTCAAGTTATTGTCAAGTTATTATTCTTGCCTTTAGGTTTATGATCAGTCAACAATATGTTCTTCTTATATCTTAACTCTTTTTCAGCCACCAGGTTTCTGATGCTACCATGATGCCAATTGGACTTTCCTGGGCAGAGGACCCCACCAACGTGTCCTGGAGCCTCACCTCCCCAGAACCCTGAACCCTAGGGAAAGAGAGAGACAGGCTGGGAGTATGGACCAACCTGCCAACACCCATGTTCAGCGGGGATCAGTTACAGAAACCAGACCTTCCACCTTCTGCACCCCACAATGATCATAGGTCCATAATCCCAGAAGGATAAGAATAGGGAAAAACTACCAAAGGAGGGGTTGGGATACAGATTTCTGGTGGTGGGGATTGTGTGGAATTATACCCATTTTAACCTATGGTCTTATCAATATTTCCATTTTATAAATAAAAATTTTAAAAAAGAAAATCACAAAAAAGTTTAATGAATAAAGAATAGGAAAGCTTCCAGTGGAGGGGATGGGATATGGAACCCTGGTGGGGAGAAATCTGTGGAATTTTCCCCCTCTTATCTTATGGCTTTGTTAATACTTTCTTTTTATTATTTTATAAATAAATTAATTAAAAAAGTTTAATGAAGGGCTGGGTAATGATACACATGGTAAAGTGCACATGTAATAATGCACAAGGACCTAAGTTCAAGTCCTTGGTCTTCACCTGAAGGAGGAAGCTTCACAAGTGGTAAAATAGCACTGTAGGTGTTTCTCTTCCTATCTCCCTTCCCTCTTTATTCATTTCTGCTTTTATCCAAAAAATACACAAGTAAGTAAAATAAAGTATGAATTTTTTAAAGAAAAGAAGGACTGGCAAGCTAGTTCATCTGGAATGGTACCTGTTTTGCCATGTATGTCACCTACATTTGAGCCTGGCCCCCACTGCACAGAGAGAAGCTTTGGCATTGTGTCCTTCCCTCTGAATCTTCTATATGAAAAATCAGGACCAGAATAATAAAGAGCCAGAGAGAAATAAATAAATAATAAATAAATATGAAGGAAGAATTTTCCAGAAACAGAATAAGAGATGATTTCTAAGTCACTAGAGTGGGGGGGGGGAACCTAAAATAATAAATCCATTTCAAGACAGGAAGTATTTCTATTGAAATAATTTTAACTTTATAAATACTTTTGTGGTGAATTAGCAACATACTATCCATGTTTTCATAGAGGCAATTTTTTTCTTCTTTTTAATCTTCAGGCCTTCACCCTCCAGGCCCTAGGCTGACTTTATCAGAGACAGAGAGACAGTAAGAGGCAAAGACACCATAATGCCAAAGCTTCTTTCAGTGTGGTGGTGATTGGGTTTGAACTCATGTCTCACATATGGCAAAGCAGCACACTATCTCACACTATCTGAGTGAGTTATTTTGTCAGCTCTGCAAGCAAGTATTTTTTTCATATTTATTTATTCATTTTCTCTTTTTGTTGCCCCTCTTTTATTGTTGTGGTTATTATTGTTGTTATTGATATCTTCGTTGTTGGATAGGACAGAGAGAAATGGAAAGAGGACGGGGAGACAGAGGGGGAGTGAAAGATAGACACCTGCAGACCTGCTTCACTGCTTGTGAAGCGACTCCTCTGCAGGTGGGGAGCCGGGGACTTGAACCAGTATCCTTACACCGGTCCTTGTGCTTTGCGCGACCTGCGCTTAACTGCTGCTCTGCCGCCCGACTCCCACAAGCAAGTATTTTAAGCTCTCTAAAAACAAGCTTTCATTTTTATTCTTGTATCTTTTTACACAATTCTTTGACATATATTCCAGGTATGTTATTATAAATTGCATTAATATAAATATAATCTTACATTACATGTCAATTATGTCTCACTAAAATGAAATCAGCATTATAAGATATGCACATAATCTTAGCTTTTTGTATTTATAACATATTACACTTATTTAACATAGTGACTAATTTTTCTTACTCCCCATCACATTAGTGATTCTATGAGAATAACATTATAATCTAAATATATAATTATAAAATAGAGACAACTTCTTTCCCCCTTCTAATAGCTATATCTCTTATTTACATTTTGCATTTCATTAGTTTATCACAATATTCAGAAAAATGTTATATATAATATTTGAGATGTAATATTTTCTTAAAAACTTTAATGAAAATGTCTTTGGTGCTTCACCGTCCAACATGATGTTGACTCTGCTAAAGAGAGAATTATTCAAATTGAGATATTTTCCTTTTATGTTGAATTTAAAGCTGTTATTTAAAGCAATTAAAGTAGATTTAAACATATTTTTAATATATCTCGGATATGTCCAATTAGAGTAAATCTCTCTCATCATCACAGTTAAGTTTCTCCACATGTAGATAATTTGTAATAAATGACAATGTGAAAGTATAACAGGAATTTTGCATTCTCACTCTTTTTATCTTCATTTAAACTTAAGTAATAATTCAAATTCATGCTTTTAATATTATTCCCATTCAATTATTTTTTAGTTTCTGTCACAAATATTTTTCCCTTTAGGTTACATCATATTTGATTAATGCAGAAAGCACTGACATATTTTAGTGGGTTGATTTGTACCTCTTAATGTTATAAATTTATATACTTCGTTGACAGCTCAGCGAAAGCAATAAAATACTGAGCTTGTTATTTTTTAACATATGCTTTCTGTATCAGCACCATAAAATTCATATTTATAAATTTTCCTCATATGCCATAGTTTTATTGGGAACAACAAATTGTAATATTGATTTCTGTGAGTTAAAATTTATCAAGCTAATGACCTAGTTTTATGTGGTTTGCTTAGATTTTCTGATTTCCTGTCTTTAAAATATTCTTTAGGTGGAGCCAAGATGACAACTGGAAGGTAGCTGCACCAGTTTGAGCTCTGACAACAATTGCTAGAAAGCCTTAGAAATCCTGACCTTCAGCAGGACAAACGAGGCATCCTAAATGAGAGTCCAAGGAGGTGATTATAATTCAATTTGGGTTAAAAATTAGAGCAAAAAGAAAGGAAATTTCTTGATTATTTCTCTCAGCCCCCCTCTCCCCATAACCAGACCCGGGGTTTGAGAGCTGCTGCTAGCAGGCTTAGCTCCTTTCTTTACTAAGATTCCTGACCCACCAGGGTGGCACTCTAACCTTGCTTCCAAATTTCTAGGCTATTTTTTTTTTTCCTCTAGGTGAGGGACTTAGACCCACTTAGAGTGACAATTAGCTAATCAAGCAAGCCTCACCCAGCCTGGGAAAGACTACTTGAAAGTTTTTTTTTCTTTTGTTTGGTTTTGTGTTTTCTTTCTCAATCAGTTGTTTATACTCAATGTACATATATGCTAACTGGGAGCTGTGCAAGCTGCAGACCCACAGCTTGGGCTTTTTACGCTGTTCTATTTTACTAATACTATTATATATACACGCATATCCCCTTGCCCCCCCCCTCAGGTTGACCAAAATTAACACTTAGTATACCTTCCATTGCTAGGCGACAAGAACTATCACTCACTGTGAGAGAAACTTGTCTCACTTTTCATACCTCCTCTATCAGCTCTCACCCTTCTCCCACCTGCAAGCCAATTAAAAAAGAAGACAAAAACACAAATCTCCTTTCACTGCTTTTTTTTAAAAACTGTTTTCTTCTTTTCTTTTTTCTTTTCTCTCTTTTTTTCCCCTGTCTTCCTTTCTCCATTCCTCCTCGCTCTGCCTTCTGAATTCACTGATACTTATTTGTGAACTATTTCAGGGAAGAAATCTGACTCAGAGCGGACTCTATTTCTGTTTGTCTCCACTCTACTTCCCCTTCTCCTCTTGCTACCCCTAGAATTTACAGTGAACAGTAGATTTGCATACTTGTCTAATTTGCTATCATCTATTTCCTGTCTTTCTTTTTCAATTGGATTTGGTTGCTATTTTTTCATGAACTGGAGACATTGTGGGACTAACTGGTATTGGTTAAACTGCTTCAGTCATTGCTTTAGTTACTATTGTAATTTCCGAGGGTGGTGATTGCATTTGTCATAAAAGCATTTAGTTTAGTGTGGCTTGTACACAAAACACAATAACTGAGGAACAACAGAACATAAAAATAAAAAATTAAAAAATGGGTAGATCAAGAGCAAGTAAAACTGCTACTACAATGAATGAAGACAAAAGCCCAGGAGAAACTACAAATCAGCCAGAAGTAGCCATAGATAAGAAAAGCATGCAAGCAATAATAAATTTATTAATCACAGAAATGAAAACAACTTTGGAGGAAAGGATAGCAGCATTAGGGGAACAACAGATGAGACCCTCAAGGAAAATACTAACTGCCTTGAGGCAATTACAGAATTGAAAACTGAAATAGCTGAAATGAAGAAAGAAGCTGAGGGAAGGGAAAGCAGACTAGCAGAAGCAGAAAACAGAATTAGTCAGACAGAGGATGAGCTAGAGAAAACTAAGAAAGAGGTGAAAGAGCTCAAAAAAAGATTGAGAGACACTGAAAACAACAGCAGAAACATATGGGATGACCTCAAAAGAAGTACCATTCATATAACTGGACTGCCAGAGGAAGAAAGAGAGGAAGGGGAAGCAAACATTTTAGAGGAAATCATAGAAGAAAACTTCTCAGACCTGAACAACAGAAAGGACATTAAGATCCAAGAGGCTCAGAGAGTCCCAAACAGAATCAACCCAGACCTGAAGACACCAAGACACATCATAGTCACAATGAAAAGAAGTAAGAATAAAGACAGGATCCTAAAGGCTACAAGAGAAAAACAAAAAAATCACATACAGGGGAAAACCCATAAGACTATCAGTGGACTTCTCCATCCAAACTCTAAAGCCAGAAGAGAATAGCAAGATATCTATCGAGCCCTGAATGAAAAACAGTTTCAACCAAGGATAATATATCCTGCTAGACATTCATTCAAACTAGATGGAGTCATCAAAACCTTCTCAGACAAACAACAGTTAAAGGAAGCAACCGTCACCAAACCGGCCCTGAAAGAGGTTCTAAAAGACCTTTTATAAACAAGAGCATCACCATAATACTTGCAACATATCAGAACAAATAAAAACTTGTTGAACAATGGTACTACAATACATTAAATTCATATTACCAATAAATGTCAATGGCTTAAATCCCACTTGACCCAACAAGATAAACACAGACTTAAAGTGAAAGGATGGAAAACTATCCTACAGGCTAATGGACCACAAAAAAAGGCAGGAACAGCCATTCTTATCTCTGACACAATAGATTTTAAATTAAATAAAGTAATAAAAGATAGGCAAGGTCATTACATAATGATTAAAGGATCAATCAGCCAAGAAGATTTAACAATTATTAACATCTATACACCCAATGAGGGACCATCCAAATACATCAAACATCTACTCAAAGAACTTCAAAAATACATCAATAGTAATACACTAATAGTGGGAGACGTTAACACCCCACTTTCACACTTAGATCAACAAAGCACAGAATTAACAAAGAAACAAGAGAATCAAATGAAGAGATGGACAGACTAGTCCTCTTGGACATTTTAAGAGTTCTTCACCCCTCAAAATTGGAATACACATTCTTTTCAAATCCATACAACACATACTCAAGGATAGACCACATGCTAGGACACAAAGACAGCATCAACAAATTCAAGAGCATTGAAATCATCCCAAGTATCTTCGCAGACCACAACGGAGTAAAGCTAACATTTTACAACAAATAGAAAACTATTAAAAGTCACAGAATTTGGAAACTAAACAACATACTGCTTAACAACCACTGGGTCAGAGAGACACTCAAGCAGGAAATTCAAATGTTTCTGGAAACAAATGAAAATGAAGACACAACCTATCAAAATATTTGGGACACAGCTAAAGCAGTACTGAGAGGGAAACTCATACAATCACATATTAAACAACAAGAAAAAAAACCCAAATAAACAACATTACTACACATCTTAAGAACTTAGAGGAAGAGGAACAAAGGAACCCTAAAGCAACCAGAAGGACAGAAATCACTAAAATTAGAGCAGAAATAAATAACATTGAAAATAAGAGGACCATACAAAAGATCAATGTAGCCAAATGTTGGTTCTTTGAAAAATTAAACAAGATTGACAAAACCCTAGCCAGACTCACTAAACAATAAAGGGAGAAGACTCGAATTCATAGAATTGTAAATGATAGAGGAGATATCACAACTGAAACCACAGAAATTCTGAAAATCATGTGAGACTTCTATGAATAATTATATGCCACCAAGATAGAAAATCTGGAAGAAATGGAAGAATTCCTAGAAGCATATGCCCTTCCAAAACTGAACCAAGAAGAATTACAAAATCTAAATGCACCAATCACAAAGAAATTGAAACCGTTATTAAGAATGTCCCCAACAACAAAAGTCCTGGACCAGATGGCTTCACAAACGAATTATACAAAACCTTAGGGAAACAGTTAATACCCATATTCCTAAAGCTTTTCCATAACATCGAAGAAACAGGAACACTCCCTTCCACCTTCTATGAAGCCAACATCACCCTGATACCAAAAGCAGACAGGGAAACAACAGAAAAGGAAAACTACAGTTCTCTGATGAACTTAGATGCTAAAATATTAAACAAGATGGCCAACTGGATACAGCAGCATATCAAAAAGATTGTTCATCACGACCAAGTGGGATTAATCCCAGGATGCAAGGCTGGTTCAACATACGATAAGTCTATCAATATCATTCGCTACATCAATAAAAGCAAAGCCCAAAACCACATGATTATCTCAATAGATGCAGACAAAATCCAACACCCATTCATGCTCAAAACTCTACAAAAAATGGGAATAGATGGAAAATTCCTCAAGATAATGGAATCCATATATAGCAAACCAACAGCCAACATCATACTCAGTGGACAGAAGCTGAAAGTGTTTTCCCTCAGATCAGGGACTAGACAGGGCTGTCCAGTATCACCATTACTCTTCAACATATTATTGGAAGTTCTTGCCATAGCAATCAGGCAAGAGAAAGAAATCAAAGAAATACAGATTGGAAGGGAAGAAGTCAAGCTCTCACTATTTGCAGATGATCTGATAGTATATATAGAAAAACCTAAAGAATCCAACAGAAAACTACGGGAAGTTATTAGGCAATATAGCAAGGTATCAGACGAGATCGGGTGTGTTCAGGGTGGTATGGCCGTAGACAAGGTGTCAGGCTACAAAATCAATGTACAAAAATCAGTGGCATTTCTCTATGCAAACACTAAATATGAAGAAGAAGACATCCAGAAATCACTCCCATTCACTGTTGAAACAAATCAATAGAATACCTAGGAGTAAAACTGACCAAAGAAGTGAAAGACCTGTATACTGAAAACTATGAGTTACTCTTCAAGGAAATAGAAACTGATACCAAGAAATGGAAAGACATCCCATGCTCATGGATTGGAAGAATAAATATCATCAAAATGAATATTCTCCCCAGAGCCATATACAAATTTAATGCAATACCCATCAAAGTTCCACCAAGCTTCTTTAAGAGAATAGAACAAACACTACAATCATTTATCTGGAACCTGAAAACACCTAGAATTGCCAAAACCATCTTGAGGAAAAGATACAGATATGGAGGCATCACACTCCCAGATCTCAAACTATAAGGCCATCATCATCAAAACAGCCTGATACTGGAACAAAAATAGGCACACAGAACAGTGGAACAGAATTGAAAGCCCAGACCTAAACCCCCACACCTATGGACATTTAATCTTTGATAAGGGGGCCCAAAGTATTAAATGGAAGAAGGAAGCTGTCTTCAATAAATGGTGCTGGGAAAACTGGGTTGTAACATGCAGAAGAATGAAATTGAACCACCTTATCTCATCAGATCAACTCCAAATGGATCAAAGACCTGGATGTCAGACTGGAAACTATCAAATACTTAGAGGAAAACATTGGTAAAACAGTTTCCCACCTAAACCTCAAGGACATCTTTGCTGAAACAAACCCAATTGCAAGGAAGACTAAAGCAGAAACAAACCAATGGGACTACATCAAATTGAAAAGCTTCTGCACAGCCAAAGAAACTATCACACAAACAAAGAAACCCCTTACAGAATTGGAGAAGATCTTTACATGCCAGACATCAGACAAGAAACTAATCACCAAAATATACAAAGAACTCAGCAAACTTAGCACCAAAAAAGCAAATGACCCCATCCAAAAATGGGCAGAGGATATGAACAAGACTTACTTCAGAGGAGATCCAAAAAGTAACAAACATATGAAAAACTGCTCTAGGTCGTTGATTATCTGAGAAATGCAAATAAAGACAACACTGAGATACCATCTCACTCCTGTGAGAATGGCATACATCAAAAAGGACAGCAGCAACAAATTTTGGTGAGGATGTGGGGACAGAGGAACCCTTCTGCACTGCTGGTGGGAATGTAAATTGGTACAGCCTCTCTGGAGAGCAGTCTGGAGAACTCTCACAAGGCTAGACATAGACCTTCCATATGACCCAGTAATTCCTCTCCTGGGGATATACCCCAAGGATTCCATAACACCCAACCAAAAAGAGGTGTGTACCTCTATGTTCATAGCAGCACAATTCATAATAGCTAAAACCTGGAAGGCACCCAGATGCCCAACAGCAAATGAGTGGCTGAAAAAGCTGTGGTACATATACACAATGGAATACTATGCAGCTATTAAGAACAATGAGCCCACCTTATCTGATCCAACTTGGACAGAGCTAGGAGGAATTATGTTAAGTCAGCTAAGTCAGAAAGATAAAGATGAGTATGGTATGTCCCCACTAATCAACAGAAGTTGAGAAAGAAGAACAGAAAGGGAAACTAAAAGCAGGATCTGATTAAATTGAGAACAGGGCACCAATGTAAAAACCCTGTGGTGAAGGGGAGGGTGGCCATTGGGCTTCCTGGTGCGACAGGGGGTGGGGGTTGGTGGGGATGGGTCACAGTCTTTTGGTGGTGAGAATGGTGTTTATGTACATTCCTATTAAAGTGTAAACATATAAACCACTATTTAATTAATATGAGGGGAAAATTGATCATGTGTCTAGAACTTCTTAAAACACAACTGAGTCTTTTTAATACATAGGTTGAGTCTTTGATATGTGGACTGTCTCAAAAGCCTAGAGAACAGAAGCAACTGGTAGCACAGCTATATACAAGATGCTGGGTATTATACCCTAAACCCTAACAAAGGGACTTTCCAAAGTTAACCCAATCACCAAATAATGTGATAATAACAATAACTATCCATTGTCTTCTTGAACCCTAAGACAACAGGAACCTCACATTTCCACTATAGAGCCTGTATTTCCCCCAGTCCTGGAACCTTAGGGTGGGGCCCACTTTCCTGCATGCTGCTCTCAACTCAAATCAAATAATTTTGCATCTGTGGATCACAACTTCATCAACGCAACAAGTGCCACCACAACATGCTTCACTTCAGACTGTGTCCAGAGACTTCAGGTATGGAATGAGAACCCTTCAGCTTTATCACTCGTGTGAGACCTTTCCTTTCATAGTATTCTCTAATTCCATTCCAGTTGGTCCACTCCTCAATAAAGTCCCCAAACCTAGATATAGTCCAGGTCCCCCGAGATAGAGCATAGGTTCACATGTGCCCATAAACTAGGGGAAAAATATATACCTGAAAGCAAAAGTACACAAGAGCATGCAGGGAATACCCCCCAACACCTCATCTGCACTATTCCAGTCTTTAGGTCCATGATTGTTCAACAGTTTGTTTGGCTTTGTATGTTAACTCTCTTTTCAGCCACCAGGTTCTGGATGCCAACAAGATGCTGACCAGACTTCCCTGGACAGATGACCCCATCAATGTGTCCTGGAGCTCCGCTTCCCCAGAGCCCCACCTTACTAAGGAAAGAGAGAGGCAGACTGATAGTATGGATCGACCAGTCAATGCCCATGTTTAGCGGGGAAGCAATTAAGAAGCCAGAACTTCCACCCTCTGCACCCCACAAGGACCCTGGATCCATACTCCCAGTGATATAGAGAATGGGAAGGCTATCAGGGGAAGGGATGGGATATGGAGATCGTGTTATGGGAATTGTGGAACTGTACCCCGTTATTCTATGGTTTTGTTAATGTCTCCTTTCTTATATAAAAAAATAAATAAATATTCTTTAAAAATGAATCTTTTATGGTATCTTAGTTTTAAGGTTTGTTTATAGTTACATCTGTACAGTTTCTTTTTTCATTAATCTCAGCACATATTTAAACCTACTGTGTATTCTACATGTTTGAGATAGTTCAAAAACAAAATAAAGATCCTTGCCTAGAGAAGTGTACTTGCTAACAAGTAGTAGACAGAAAATGCACAAATGAATTATGTGATGTGCCTGAGTGGATGTGTCAAATATGTAGAGGGTATTGAGGCACTGAAGAAAGACAGTTTCTTAAATTAAAAAGTACATGCTCAGAGCCCCACCCTACTAGGGGAAGAGGGAGGCAGCCTGGGAATATGGATCGACCAGTCAATGCCAATGTTCAGTGGGGAAGCAATTACAGAAGCCAGACCTTCCACCTTCTGCATCCCACAATGACTTTGGGTTCATACTCCCAGAGGGATAAAGAATAGGAAAGCTATCAGGGGAGGGGATGGGATATAGAGATCTGGTGGTGGGAATTGTGTGGAGCTGTACCCCTCCTATCCTACGGTTTTGTTAATGTCTCCTTTAAAAAAAAAGTACATGCTATGTGCCTTACTGGGGTACTATCTGAAGTACCTGATAAAAGGTCAGGGAAGTAATCAAGCAGAAAGAAAGAACAGCTCAAATCAATATAATAAGTCACAACTGCTTATTTATTCAAGGAGATACAGAAGATATTTAAGATCATTTTTCAAATCTTCATCCTCTTGCCATGAATGACACACAGCAAAACATTGATTTAATAGATACAGACATTAAGGTTCAAAATCAAATGTACAGAGATACCTTTTCAACAGGGACTCTGAGAGTACATTTGTAGGACTGTGCTGTATACATACATATACATCACCTTTAACATTAATAGGTAGTTATTATAATCATGCTAGAAAATCATAAAAACAAAAAGTTTATCCAGCCTCACTCACAAATTTCACTTATCTTCTCTTTCACATTGTCTTCAACATTAATATGCTACAATATACAAATAGACTGTACCTACTGGTAAATTTTGTAAGATTCAATTTTAGGCTTTTCATGTAACATATAACACTGTCTAAATTATATTTCAAGTTTTATACTTTACTTTTATGTTTCCATGTTCTTCTTTAATCATTTAGAGAGTCAGGACATTGCACATGTGTGATTTCAGTGCTCCAGGCTGCCACCTCTTAATTCAGATAGAAAGACCGAGAAAGGGATAGACACCACAGCACTGGCGCATCTTTCACGTGGTGCCAAAGTTCAAACCTGGACTGTACACATGGTGAAGCAAGTGCTCTACTCAGTGAGCTTTCTGACTCTTTTGAGTTAACACATTACTTCCTTACCTAAGAACTATACAAACTGAGCTAGACATTGTCATCATTATGTAGGATAAGGAACTCTGGTAGTGGGAACTGTATGGAATTGTACCCCTGATATCTTAAAATCTTGTTAGTCAAGGATTGGGCGGGAGCACAGTGGGTTAAGCACACGTGGCACAAAGTGCAAGGACCGACGTAAATATCCCGGTTTGAACCCCTGGATACCCACCTGCAGGGGAATCACTTCACAAGTGGTGAAACAGGTCTGCAGGTGTCTGTCTTTTTCTCCCCCTCTCTGTCTTCCCCTCCTCTCTTTACTTCTCTCTGTCCTATCCAACAATGATGACATCAATAACAACAATAATAACTACAACAATAAAACAAGGGCAACAAAAGGTAAAATAAATAAATAAATAATAAAAATCTTGTTAGTCATTAAATCACCAATAAAAATATTCTACAATGCACAGCAAAAAATCTACACTAGGATTATGGGAGAAAAATGAATAAAAGAAAATGTATCTATACTAGGATTATGGGAGAAAAATGAATAAAAGAAAAAGAATATAATTATTCATACCATAGCTTAGATGTAGCATCTTCCAAGAACTTGCCCTGAATACTACAACTTTCATGGGGCCCTCCTATAAATTTCTAGAAATTTATTCTCTTTATCACAGTATGTAATGGTAACTTGTGGCACTGTCTCTCTCACACACTGTCAGCAACTAGTGACATGATTGCTCTGAGCTTTCTCATCAGTGTCTGCTGCTCAGTTAGTTATCCACAACAAGTGGATAGATGGATGCAAGCAAGGGTATTTTTGGAGCCATTCAATGAGTAAGTAGTAGGAGAGCAACATCTCAAAAAGTGTTTATACTTCCCAAATTTCTTCTTTTTTAGAAAGGAATTATTAATGTATGAGAGAGAGAGAGAGAGAGAGAGAGAGAGGCAGAGGGAGAGGGAGAGGGAGAGAAAGAGGGCGAGAGAGACGGAGAAGCAGAGCATTACTTAGGCACGTGTGATGTTGGGGACTGAACTTAGAGCCTCACACTTATAAGTCCAGTGCTCTAGCACCATTACCTTGGTCATCCAAAAAAAAAAAATTTGTTTTCTTTTCCTGTCCTCAATGAGTCTTCACCTCTTTATGCCAAGTTTTTTTTTTCTTTATTGGGGGGATTAGTGGTTTACAGTTAATAAAATACAGTAGTTTGTACACATGTAACATTTCTCAATTTTCCACATAACAATTCAACCCACTCTAGTTCCTCCTATGCTATCATGTTTCAGGACCTGAACCCTTCTCCCACCCCAGAGTTTTTTACTTTGGTGCAATACACTAATTCCAGTCCAAGTTCTGCTTTGAGTTTTTTTTTATTTTCAACTTTTAAAAAATTATTATTAGTGATTTAATAATGATCGACAAAATTGTGGGATAAGAGAGGTATAATTCATACAATATTTACCACCACAGTGCCATCCAATCCCTTCCATTGGAAGGGATTTCCTTATTTTTTATCCCTGTGGGGGCATAGACCATAAGTCTCTAAGGGGTACAGAAAGTCAGAGGTCTGGCTTCTGTAATTGCTTCTCCACTAGACATGGGAGTTGACAGGTTGATCCATAGCCCCAACTTGTCTCTACCTTTCCCAAGTGGGGTAGCGCTCTGGGGAGGAGGGTTCCAGGATACATTGATGAGGTCACCTGCCCAGGGAAGTCAGGTTGGCATCATGGTAGTATTTTTTAATTTCTGTCTATGATTAAGATCATCCTGTATTCATCCTTCTCTTTCTGACTTATCTCACTTTACATGATTACTTCAAGCTCCATCCAAGAAGGGCTGAAAATGGTGAAATCATCATCTTTAATAGCTGAGTAGTATTCCATTGTGTATACATAAGACAACTTGCTCAGCCACTAATCTTTTGTTGGACACCTGGGTTGCTTCCAGGTTTTGGCTATTACAAATTGTGCTGCTATGAACACGGGTATACACAAATCTTTTTGGACGGGTATGATTGGTTCCTTAGGATAGGATATATCCTCAGGAGAGGAACTGCATGGTCATAGGGTAGGTCTAGCCTTGTGAGGGTTCTCCAGACTGCTCTCCACAGGGGTTGGACCAATTTACATTCCCACTAGCAGTGCAGGAAGGTTCCTTTGTCCCTACAACTTCTCCAGTATTTGTTGTTGCTGTTGTTTATGATGTATGACATTCTCATTTGTCTTTATTTGCATTTCTCTGACAAATAATGACTTGAAAAGTATTTTTTCAAGTTTGTTGGCCTTTCAGATCTCTTCCTTGATGAATATGCTGTTCATATACTTTCCCCATTTTTGTATGGGGTCATTTGATTTTTTGTTGCTAAGTTTGGTGAGCTCTTTATATATTTTGGTTATTAACTATGACCCACATAGTCAACGACTGCCACCTCTCCAGATTCAAAGGAGGTCTCGAAACTTTACATCAGGCTCAACCTGACGCTGTTGACTGGCTACGGAAGAAGGGCAAATGCTAGAAGAAGAATTAACTTTTTGTCTGATGTATGACATGTAAAGATCTTCTCCCATCTGTGAGGAGTCTCTTTGTTTGAACGTTGTTTCTTTTACTGTGCAGAAGCTTTTTGGTGTAGTTCCATTGACTTAGTTTTGTTTTAGTCTTCTTCATAATTGGATTTGTATCATTGAAGATGCCTTTAAAATTTAGATGGAAAAGAGTTCTGCCAATATTTTCCTTTAAATATTTGATAGATTCTGGCTTAATATCTAAGTTCTTGATCCATTTGTAATTTAATTTTGTGTTTGGTGAAATATAGTGGTTCAGTGTCATTCTTCTGCATGATTCAACCCAATTTTTCCATAGCCAACTTTTTTATTTTCATATAGGCAGAGACAGAGAGATCAAGGGAGAGAAGAAAAGACATTAATTACAACATTGAAACTTCCTCTGGTATGGTAGGGGCAGGCTTGAACCTTTGTCATGCATGTGGCAAAGCAGGGGCAGTATCTAGGGAAGCTATTTTTCTGGACTCTATTTTCTTTTCCTACCAGACCACTGCTCAGCTCTGCTTTATGGTAATATGGGGGATTGAATCTGGGACTTCAGAGCCTCAGGCATAAAAGTGTTTTGGTATAACCATTATGCTATCTCTTCCACCCTCAAATTTACTTTAATGGACAAATTAATAATATTTAAAATGACTCTCATGTAAATACAGAAGTGCAAAAGACAAGAATCAGAATGGACCTATAGTGCAATTTGAGATCTGGAAGTGTGATGCCTCCAGTTCTGTTTTTTTCTTCTCAAGATTGCTTTGGCAATTCTAGGTCTTTTCTGGTTCCAGATAAACATTTGAAGCATTTGTTCTATTCTCCTAAAAAATGTGGTTGGGATCTTGATGGGGATAGCATCAAATTTGTATATGACTCTGGGTAGTATATATATTTTAATGATGTTAATTTTTTCAACCCATGGAATGGAATAGCTTTCTACTTCTTCATGTCTTTTTCTGTTTCCTTGAGTTGTGACTCACAATTTTCAGAGTACAAGTCTTTCACTTCTTTGGTTAGGTTTATTCCTAGATATTTTATTGTTTTTGTTGTTATAATAAAAGGAATTGATTTCTGGATTTCATCTTCTTCTAACTTAGTGTTTTCAGCAGTTATTTCACATTCAAAATTCAGCATGTATAGATGCTCTAAGAAATTACCTAAGAAGGGTTACCTAGAAGAGAGTTAAAGTTTATTTTGTCTCCTCCTAAGACTTTATTGAATTGGGCATCAAAAATGTCTTTCCAAGAAATCCTTTTGAGAAATCTCTCCAAGAAATATCTTCTTTTATATGTGCTTAGCCTGAAAGTTCCAATTCAAATGTATTCAAGGAAAATCACTTCAACTTTCCTTCATATGTGTTGGTCAAGAAAATGAGACTATAACTCAGAATTCTCAAAGTCCTTAAATACAGACTCCCAGAATGTAAATGAGAATTTGCCTTTAATAACAATACAGGATGTGGTATTTTCCCTATTTACCTTTAAGATCCTCAATTAAGTAAAAGAATATCATTCCTGGTACATTTGTTAAAGTTTTACATTTTATTTGGCACTTATCAGAGGGCATCTTATTTAAGAATCCCATTTCTGTGAAGTAAATACTTTACTTTCATTTTGTTGATAAAGAAAATGTCTTGCCCAGGGGAGTTTAATTAAGGTGAAGATTAATGCATGAGAACCTGGTATCTAGTTTCCCTACATTCAGGGGAAATTTTCAGGATGGAGCAATGCTACAGATCTCTCTCTCTCTCTCTCTCTCTCCCCCTCTTTCCCTCCCTCCCTCCCTCTCTTCCAAAAAGAAAGAAAAAAAGAAAAAAAATTAAATTGCTGCTGGGAATAGTGAAGTCTTGCTGACACTAAGTGCTAGTAATAACTCTAGTGGAAAAAAAGGCATGAAATAACAGTATTGGTAAAACCCCCCCCCCACCCAGACACACACACACAGGAATGAATGAGGAGGAAAACAGAATTCAAAGAAGGCTGAAGGATAGGAAAATTTGAATATAATATTGTTCAAACTATAATGCTTCTTCATTATTTTAAACAAATAGTATGTATAAAGATTTCAGTGCTTTTAAAATCCTCTTCTAGTGACCCAGGAAGTGTGGCAGTGAACAAAACATTGGACTCTCAATCATGTGGTCTCAAGTTTGTTCCCAATACATGTGACAGAATGATGTTCTGGTTCTCTCTCTAATAAATATTTTTTTTAAATAAAATTTACTTCTAAGTGGGTAAGATTTATCTCCAATTATCAAAATGACTAGAAGACACTTAGTATCCTCATCTATGGTATTTGCAAAAAGAAATAAGGCATGTAATCTCTAATTCACAATCACATACTCCAGAGCTTCTGCTGAATCATTTATACAATACATATTAATATGCAACTACTCACTATTTAAAGTACACTATATGCATTTGAATTAGTAGGAGGCAAGAAAACTAAATCTCTTTTGTCTCTAAGGTCTTGACCCAAAATCTCTACTAATGCCCTTGAAGATCTCAAACCAAAGTAAATCCTACTTTAGTTAGACATAAATATCACAATGGAAAAAAAAAAAAAAACCTACACAAAATGAGTGTAGAGAAAAGGGCAATTCTGGTGTTTATTTTTTTGATGTCTTTTACTCAGAATGGTGACAACTTTAGTCTCATTCTCAACTCAGTGACTTATTTTAGTCATTTCTTGATGCAAAAGTACTATAATATAAATAAGATATTTTATTTAAAATTGAGTCATAGCAATAAATTTATCTATTTCAAATCTGTTGGACTAAAAGCTGACTGCCCTCTGGTGGGCTGTTTCTAAAATATTTAGCACCTCCTTAATTGAATTGTTCTATAAAGGTCTGCATAGTTTTATGAAATTAATGCAATTATTTTACAATTCAACTCATGTAAATAATAAAAATATTTGGAAAAATAAAAATCTTAAAAATATACATCCTTATTATCAATGTAAAGGCAAGTCACTACATGAGATTAGCAAATTTTTTAAATTTAATTTTCCTTTAAGTACAAATATATTATACTTTCAAGCTTCAATTGAAGTGGTGAAAGCAAATCAAACAGTTTTTGAAACTTTATTTAATTTTTGACATAGCTTAATTGGGTTGTCTTTTTAATGGTAAGCAGTGGGGAAAACAGTGTTCTCCACACTTACATTCTAATTCTTATTAATTTTAAAGTATAATTCTATTATTTGGAAACAGAAAGGTGGTCATTATATTTGTTACAAAAAATGCTATATTTCTTCAGAAAAGTAAAAGCAAATATAAGCAGGATGATACATTTTGAGAAAAACAAACAAACAAAAAAAAACTTTAGTAGCCTGCCAGTTCTGTAATACAAGACCTCATTCTCTTCTGTTTTCAACTCCTCCCCGCACAGTGGCTCTAGTGAACTGAAATTTCAGTCAACTGATTTTTTTTTTTAGTTTTTATCTAGCTATTTGAATTATGTATACTAACAGTCTTTGAGGCAGTCAAGATCCAGTCCTCATTTTGTCAGGTCATTATCACTGACTGAGAATTCCAAGTCATGCTTATATTACGTCCTATGTATATATTTTATATTTATGCAAATAAATCTTGTGAATAGCATTTGAATTCATGCTAACAAAGTTATTTCAAATAGACAAAGATTGGGTATGCAGAAGTCAAGAATCAGCAAACCACTTAAATGTTAGAGTCTCTATAAAGAATATGAAAAAAACTAAGCAAATTATCTGATCTATTTCATCAGTACCTATCAGTCTATCAACATATCTGAAAATTCAATTTAACACTTTCATTTTCTTGTTAGCACTATTTCTGGTAATGACAGAAAGACCAATTTATTAATTCACATTTTATCTAGCATTTACAAATGTAACCTTAAAAAAACTCTCTGTGGAACAATGGAATTTAAGAATGTGGGGAAAGTGACGATATTAGGTTGATTCTGTGGTTGCAAATACTTGGGTTTAATTATAGGAGAAATATATAAATATATACAGAGCCCCCAGATAGATAGGAGACATTTGAAACATACAGTAGCAACTGAAGTATACTTCTCCAAGGAAGTCATACAAATGTTTGGTACAAATAAATATTTTCTATGCTTGCTTTTAAACTACTTAATATATTAAATGGTCTTAAATGGTAACATTGCTATTTCTGTGGAATTTAACTTTTCCCACTCCAATACCAAGTAAATGGAAAATCAGATATGGAAAGCCAAGTAGTTATTACTGCTTTGAAATTATACAATTTGTTGTAAAGACCCACTAGTGTTTGGTTTGAAAGAGCTTACAATAGCTAGGTTATCCATTTTTTTCTTCTTTTGGGGGTTGCACAGGAGCAAAAGATTGCTGAGGAGTTCCTCCACTCCAGCTTGAGGGAATTATAATTCTTCATGATGTCAGTGCCCAGTTTAGTGGTTAGTTTTTCATTTCAAACATTAATTGCATCACAGAACCAGAGAATTTAGTATCACTCCTCATGTCAAGCTTTCTGTTCTGTTTCATAAATGTGTGACTATAAATACATGTATGTAGGTTAATCTGTATCTATATAGAATTAAAAAAAAAGCCCTCTTACCTAGCATTTCCAGGTATGTAATCAGCGTTTGTGTGTGTGTGTGTGTGTACATTTAGTCCTATAATTGCCTCTGAATATGTACGTACTGGTTTGTATAGTAATAGTGTTCATTAAATACATTTTTAGCTTAAAATATAGTTTTTATGTCAGAAATGTGTACTGGGTAATTGCAGCTCTGTGATTTTGCATCAAAAGATTCTTTGCTGCATATTCCTGATTTCATCAACAGAGGGCACTCTGTTGTTTGCCAAGGAATTTAGCTATGTAAGAGAACGATAGCTGGAAATACAGCATAGGCTGACAGAAGAGGTTTGCACAGGCTTTGCTCCATTAAGAGGCAGAAGCTCTCAACTGGTCAGTATATAATTTATAGGAAATGCTACTGATTATTGAAACAACATAGCTGAATGAAATAAGACCCCATGATTTAAAAAAAAGTTGGAAGCAAGTCAGTAGTGTGTTATTGCATATCACCCAAAAGGTTAGTATTGGCAGTCTTCATATGCATAAAACCTAGATGCATGCTCAAATACAAGCTCACCATTTACAGTGTGTGACAGCTTTCTTTATGCAGCCTGCCCTTGCAAAGTATGCAGGAGTGTCTTTAGTGTGGTTGGTTCAGAATGACTTAAATTTTTCATAGCTGTTTTATATTTGACTCAAAATATAAGAAATAATTTCTCACATAGTAATCTATCTGGGTCACAATTGACATATTAGAGAGGTTATTTATTTTTTTCTCTGAGGCAGATTGTAGAGAAATTCTGAATGTTGATGCTATCAACTTCCCCTGTCAAATTTAAACTGAAAATGTGAAAAAATGAAAAAAGAAACATTTTAAGAAAAGTAGACTTTTGGGGAAGGGGATATTTGTTCAAGATCTACACTTACTAAAGTGTGATTTATTAGATACTTCAACACAACAAAGTAATCATAACCAGATAGTACAACGATTGGGTTTTACTCTCTGTGGCAGCAAAATTTTCACAAATGTCTTAAGGCCATTGTAAAAGCAACAGTGAGGAATCTCAACAGACACCAGAATCAACATATCTGCCAGAAGTGTATGCATTATCAGAGCCCATTATTTTAAATGAGAGTATTCTATTCTCAAGATTTGGAAAATACCATAAAAATAGTATAAAGGGAAATGTAAAAGTCAAACAACTGACAGAAACTGCTTAGACTTAGGGAGGGCAAAAAAGCTTTTTATGATATGGATGTATTCTAAAAATCCTCTTAAAAGAAAATATGCTCCATTACCACAGAAGGAAAGTAATGCAAGGTTTTCTTATGTTAAATGTATATTTATACAATGTGAGATGATGAAACAAATATTTAACAGCTAGGATATTGCATGCAGCTAACAATAATTCTTTTATCATTTAACCGACTAGAAGATAAGTGCCATTTTCCTTCTTTTGCAAATATATTTGCCAGCAGCTGTTTCAACATTTATAAAGACCATTTCCACTGATTGCCAAATAACCATAAATTCATTTACACATATTTTTGAGTTGGAGGCATAAAAATAATTACATGTCTGATTAAATCCATTTATGCCTTCATGTCTTACTAAATCTATAATAGATATGAATTGTTACGATGTATTACGCAGAAGTGCATAAATAATACAATGCAGATGCAGAGTCCAGCTCTCTTACAACAGAATGTGCAGCAATAATTTACACAGATAGCTGGGATATATTATTGATAATAATTTATTTTACAAATTGTTGCGGAATCCTTGACACAAAAAAGTAGAACATGAGTTAGAAAACTGGAGAAACTAGTCTTGTTTTCTATTACTTCATTATCTTAAAATACATGTTAAATAAGTTCTTTAAATTGCTTGTGATTGTAAAAAAATGATTAAACTGAAAGGCCAAATTCTAAGCATGCAACTATGGAGAAATTATATATACCTATGTATAATCATACACACACATATATTTTAAACTTTACTGAATTCTTGAGGTATATTAGTTGTTCCTATCACTAACCTCCCACCCCTACCCTATCACTTCATCCTCCCTCATCCACCTCTGCTGTCACTTGGAACTAAGGTAATTTAAATGATTATAGTATTTGGAGAAAGTCTTTAAGGGACTGTTCAAAGTTAAGAATCACAATGCTTGAAAACAACAGTTTGATTTTACTCTTAACTCTCTCCAATAGAGATGGAATTTGGTTTTCTTTTGATTGAGACATAGCTTTTAATAACTTTAATCACATAATATTTAACCATATTTGTTATACCACAACACTTGGTAACACTTCATTTTGAGTGTCCCAGCACTATTAATTCATTTGGTATTCATTGTAATAACACAGATCATAATGAGCTCATTTGGTATTCATGTGGATGTCATAAGTACTTCCATAGGAATTCTATTGCATTTCAGCATTAATTAAACACACTCCCTAATTTTCTTAGGAAAACAGGAATATATTGTATATATTAAACTATGTCTTTCAATAGCATCCACATTAGGCTGATTATTAAGATGTACATAAAATTATCTAGATACGTCTTTATGAACATAGTTTATATGCAAAGGAGTTATACAAAATCAGTGTCTAGATTTTTGTGGATCATGGTTTATTTTCTTTAGAGAAGCATTTCATGGATGCAGAGAGATGTGATATTTACAATTATGTTCCCATGCAAAGAAGAAAACAATCCTGAAAAAATTTCCAGAATCTCAAAGAAAGAGAATGTCTTTTTAAAACAAACATGCAAATAATGCTCAGTAAATGAAAGCCTTATAATTGGAGGGGGCTTATGCTAGTTCATGCTCCTTCCTAACTACTTTTCCAGATCTCAGAGATGCTCAGGCTCTGCAGATTTTGCTCTTTATATCTGCTATTGTGATATGCCACATGTGATGTCATTTACTGAACTAGGAGAAAATTCCAGACCTATTAGCATCTGGAGAAGGTAAAACAAAGTGAATTGCCAAAGAACATTACAAATCCATATTAAAGAGAGACCTCCTAAAATTTGCTAACCTTCAACCACATCATGATTTCTAAAGTTATATAAGCTATTAATGTGTTCATGAAAAGAGCTGGTCCCATTCCCTTTTCTGCCAGCAGAGATCACATTTTTTCAGCCTTGTCTTATTCACTCCTTACATTATTAACAACAATATTATCAGATTTGAGAGTTTCAGCATTGGGGAGTTTCTATGTTAATATGAGGGTTTTTTTTTTTAAATTTTTTGCTTCTTGACTAACACCTGTCTGGACACTGAAGTTGGGTAGCATAATTAGGAAGTAAAATCTTTTCTTTTTTTTTCCCAAGCAGTGGTGAACCACTGGCTTCTGGGGAGAGGAAGTAAAATCTTATAGGGAACCATAACCACCTCTGTTCTCCCACCTCCCCCCACATGAGCATACACACTGGTGAATTGGACTGTAATTTCAAGGTGGGGAAGAGAATAGTTTAAAAGCATCTGAATGCATTTTTTGTATTATCTCTATTTATTTATTGGCTAGAGACAGCCAGAAAGCAAGAGGGAAAGGGGTGATAGAGAGGGAAAGAGACAGAGAGACACCTGAAACATTGCTTCACTACTCACAAAGCTTTTCCCCCTGCAGATGGGGACCAGGGCCTCTAATGCATAGTAACATGTGCACTCATCCAGGTGCACCACCACCCCAGTCCTTGAATGTGTTTTAAAATGGGAATTTCTACCAAATAAACCCTAGCATTGTTTGTCCATTACTTCTCAGATATTATATGATTAGGAAAGCAGAGTTTAAAGAGTATCTTTCCCCAAGAAACACCGTATCTTAATATGATATACTAGAAACAGTTCTGACACTTTCTATAAAAATTACAATTTAAAAAATAACTTGCACCAGTTCAAAACAGAAAAATGAAAAGGAGGAACAAGAAGTTATGAAGATATTTAGTTTTTGAGTACACTTAGAGATAATGAAGTTATTTTCAACAAAGTCCCATGATTGAAGGTAGGAAATTCTGTTCATGATTGTAATGCAGTAGGGAAGACAGAGCTTCTTTTTCTCTTAGGTTTGTAACTCATGTTACACTTAATAGGACTGTACATTAAGGAATGGGAAAAGAAAGTGGATTCCTGTTCTGTAGCTTAGAGAAACACCAACTATTTAAAATCTCACTGACACTTGAATACAATGGGATAGGTAAAAAATGTTGGAGCCTATGAATTCTAGGGTTTTATTCCAAGACCCCTGGCAAATATCTCTCACACAAAAAGTACTTCAAAAATATTCACTATTTTGTTTTGCAGTAATTTCTCTGAGACTAGTTCTTACTAACCTTTGTACTGAAATCTTTTACTATGCCAATGCCAGTTGCCTATTTAATGGTGGCAGATTCTGATTTACCAGTGATGGTAAACAATTTAATTAGGAACACAAAATAGCTGCCTGCTTTAATTCCCCCAGTAAGTGTCTGCTCCTTATCCCAGAATAAGACACTACTACTATAAAAATCTCTTTACTTGAGCTATCTCTAATGAAACTTCCTGACTTCACTCGTTTCACTAAGCTTTCTCTACAGCAATTTATTCTTTCTTTCTAAACAGAACTTTAGGTATGTGAGGCCGTTTGTAAATTATATGGTGCTAACAATATCATGAAATATCATGACTGCAGTTTATGAGCAGATGAAGTAGGATGAGTTGTAACAAGAATATATTACACAAAATAGATTGGGGAGGAGTGGGAGAACACTGGTGTCAGCAAAATTATTAAACTTTAGAGTAGTACTTAATGAGGACACTAAATTAAGTGACCTTAAGAATCAATGGACATAGTAAGTGGGATTATTAAGAATCTATCTTCTATTATCTTATAAAGAAATGAGAACTCAATATCACAAACTAAGTTTCATCAACATACAGGTGAATTGAGTATTAGTAAACACAACAGTTAAACAATTCCTCCTTTAGAATACTCCTAAAATAGACTACATAAAACATACCCTAGTGAAAAAAAATAATTTGTAGTTAGAAGCACTATATTTTATGTTTAACACACACACATAATGCACAATACTTTCCATTATCTCTGTAGCTAATATAAAGCAGTAGGGCTTGTATATAAGGGGTCTCATATTCAAGTCTCAGCACCACCAATATACAAAGCTGAGCAGTGTTCTGGGATGTATCTACAAATAAAGTGAAGAGTATTGTGAACAAAAAAAAAAATCATGTGCTTATGTAGATATTTCTCTATCTTAATCTGTTTGTGAAATGGGGGGTGGCAATTCTGATTGGCCTATAGATACAATGTGATGAATTACTAACATGTGGTCCAATATAAGTTAGAAAATACGGCATATACAGAAGTGCATATATATATGTACTTTGCTTGCAGGTACCTTTTTATTGAGGAAGAATTAACATGTAATATAATGCACAAATCTTACATGTACATCTCGGTGTATTTGTTCATATGCATAGCTTGCAATCATTGCCTAAATCAATTATTTTCATGACACTAGAAAGAAAATTCCTTTCTGCTGTGTCCAGTCCCTCCTCCCCTAGAGGTTCTGTTGCCACAGACAAATTAATTTTGAATATTCTTGAGCTTCATATATATATATGCACTCTTTTGTGGTTTTGAGCTTTTGAATTTAACATTTTTTACTCTGATGTCATCTCCACTGTTAGGAATTGAGAGAGGTGGTTGGGGAGGATAAGATCACCTGTAGTCTAAATGTTCATCCTCAAAGTATCAAACAACCTCCTCTCCTTTTCCCCCTCTATTCTGAATTATGATTCTATGGCTGAAAATGTAGGTTCTGCTATCTCTCAAGAAGGAAATTAATTTTAGCTCCATCACCACCATTTATATAAACTCAGATAACTCATCTAGTACCACTTAACCTTAGTTTTCTAACTAAAAATGAGATTTAACTACTTCATGGAGTTGTGAAGGTAAAATAAGATAAACCACATTAATTCTTAGTATAATTTTTGGCCACTAACTGATGCCATTTAGAAAGATCCAAATATTCTAAGTGAAAACAAACAACCAAAAACTAAAAAAAAACTAAAAAAATTTTTTATATATTTATTTTCCTTTTTTGTTGCCCTTGCTGTTTTGTTGTTGTATTATTGTTGTTGTTGTTATTGATGTCATCATTGTGGGATAGGACAGAGAGAAATGGAGAGAGGAGGGGAAGACAGAGGGGGAGAGAAAGATACCTGCAGATCTGAGCCTGTGAAGTGACTCCCCTGCAGGTGGGGAGCTGGGGCTCGAACTGGGATCCTTACACCGGTCTTTGCACTTTGCACCACATGCACTTAACCTGATGCATTATTGCTGACCCCCCCAAAACCTGTTTTGTGGTTACTCCTGTTGGCAGCAGACAGAAGAGTTCCAGGCTTTGAAAACAGTGGTTCCACGAAGAAGAATCAGTTTTATTTTATTTATAAAAAGGAAACACTGAAAAAATCATAGGATAAGAGGGGTACAACTCCACACAATTCGCACCACTAGAACTCCATATCCCATTTCCTTCCCTGATAGCTTTCCTATTCTTTAACCCTCTGGAAGTATGGACCCAAGGTCATTATGGGATGCAGAAGGTGGAAGGTCCAGCTTCTATAATTGCTTCCCCACTGAACATGAACATTGACAGGTCGGTCCATACTCCCAGCCTGCCTCTCTCTTTCTCTAGTGGGTTGGGGTCCTGGGGAATTGGAGCTCCAGGACACATTGGTAGGGTTGTCTATCCAGGGAAGTCTGGTTGGCATCATGCTTGCATCTGGAACCTGGTGGCTGAAAAGAGAGTTAACATAGAAAACCAAACAAGTTGTTGACAATTAATGATCCTAAAGCTGGAATAGTGCGGATAAAGAGTTGAGGGGGGTCTCCATTTTGTAGATAGCTAGTAGGCATATTTTAGTTATATTCCAAAGGGCCTGTACTAGATTTATTTATTTATTTATTTATTTATTTATTTATTTATTTTCCTTTTTTTTTTTCTTTCCCTGAGCCTGAAATCTGATATGCAGGTGGACTCAAGTTATTGTCTGGGCATTGATTTCATGGCTGGAAAAAGAACCAGAAAGCTGCATCAGGGAAGAGAGTAGCTTCCAAATATGGGAAAGGTGTATAAATATTGTTGGCTGTAAACCTTATCAATTTGATGTGATCTGGGGCCCATATTCAGCTCAGGAGCCTATGTGACCTCTGCATCCCTGTAGTTCCGAGCTCACATTCTATGGTCATGAGTAGGAACATTCCAAGCTGCCCTGATATGAGGACCCATCTTCCTCAGGTATAGCATAGAGTATGTTGTCCAGCCTCCCTTCGGATGATGGAACATTCTCTACCTTTGTTGATACAAGTTGAGGGCAAGATCCTATGAGGGCCCACATTGGGATCTGTTTTGTTGTTCCTGATAGAGATGATTGGTAACAATGGAGAGAGGGATTTATCTGAGGTCTAGGCTCATCATGTCAGTCTCAACTTTTTAATGCACAGACCATAGGCTGAGTCTTTGATATGTTGACTCACTTAAAAGTTTAGACCAGGGAGAACAGAATCAACCGGTGGCACAGCTATATACAAATAATGTCAAAGAACATAAATTATTGTAATGTTGTGTATGATACAGCAAATCCTAACAAAGGCATTTTTCAAAGTTAACCCAATTGCCAAATAATCTGATTATAGCAATAACAATATACTGCCTTCTTGAACCCTAAGACAGCAGGAACCTCCCACTTCCTCTATAGAGCCTATATTTCCCCAGTCATGGAACCTCTAGAGTGGGGCTCATTTTCCTGCATGATTCTCTCAATTCATACCAAATGATATTGCATCTGTTGATCCCAACCTAATCAGCGCAATGAGTACCACCTCGGTATACTTTGCTTCAGACTGTGTCTAGAGACATGAGGCATGATATGTCAACCCTTCATCTCATTACTCAGGTGAGACTTATTATCAGGTGAGACTTATTAAGTTCAATTATTTAATTATTTAATTATTTAATTATTAAGTTCAATTATTTAATGTCAACACAAAAGTTAAGATTTGGGTCAGGAAGACAATTCACCTTGGAAGGTACCTACTTCTCCATGTTTGTGGTTTGAGTTTGAGTCTGGGGAAAACATCAGTAGTATGGTATCATTCTCTGGCTCTGTCTTTCCTTCTGAAAAAGCCAATCAAGGGTGATGAAGTTTTAACAATAACAAAACAAAAACAAACTAAGATTTCTGCCTCAACTGAGGGTTGAGGTTCTTAATATGTGGATTCACAAATAAGTATTTACAACATAATTTAATGGAACTTGTTAGAAATGAAATTCCTAGGCCATACCCAGGACCTACTAAATAAAAAATACTAGGCATAGGGCTCAGAAATCTGTACCTTCGCAGGACTTCCAGGTGACTTTATTTTTATCTGCTATATTTGGAAGCTCTGCTCAGGATCTTGGCACTGTAATCATTGTCTATGGACTAGTAGGATTTACCTTACCTAATAGTTAGAAAAGTAGATTCTCAGGTCCGAGATGCACAAAATTCTACAGTTTAGTAAAATGCCAGGTGAAATGTGTGCACATTAAAGCATTAAAGGTTGGAACATTTAAAAATATTTACCTATATTAATATGAGAGAAGGAGGGAGGGAGGGAGGGAGGGAGGGAGAGAGAGAGAGAGAGAGAGAGAGAGAGAGAGAGAGAGAGAGATGGGATGGGGCTGAAACTTCATGTTTACAAGTGTTACACTTAGCCCTTATGCCAAATGCTACCAGGTAACAAAGCTAAGGAGCATTAGTTAGAACCATCTGGGACAAAACAGTCAGCCATTTTCTGTTACTAGTTCTGTTGACCCAAGTTTCTTCCCCCCCAACATCCCCCCCCCAAAAAAAAATCACATTGAAATTAGTGAGTTCTTTTTGTGTGCCTGAGACTGTGCTAAGCAACTTCTATGAAATAATTTGTTTTAAAATACTTTAACATATAAATAATTACCTCCATTTTACTTGTAGAAAAGTAATAATAAGAGTTGTTTCTCAACCGTGGTTTTATGAGATGGAAGGGGTAAAATCTGGAGGTCATTTCAACATAGCTAGACTAGGCTGGCAAGTTAGTTTATTGGCTATTGAGCCTGTTTTGTCATGCATATAACCCAAGTTCTAGTTCAGCCCCAATGAACTGAAGGAAGCTTTAGTACTGTGGTATTATTCCCTCTATTCCTGTCTCTACATGAAAAAACTAGATGAGTGAAGCTTTGGCAACAACAACAACAAAATCTAACATACTATGTGATAATAGTTTCCATTAAACTGTTCTGGCAACTATCTAAACTAAGATAAATTCTCTGCTCTTAAATCAGTTTTAAGTTAAAGAAATCAAAAATGTCTACAGGTACCTATGAATATGCTGTGCATCTGATTACTGCCATTGATTAAATATAGTACTAAGGTAATAAATAAGGTCAGTGCTTCTAAAACTACTATATTGAGGGACTATTCACTGTATCTGTCATATAGCAATATTTTTATAACAGACAATAAGGTGAATAGAAAAATGAATTTAAAAGATTAAAAGTACAACTCAACTTTTAAAGATTCAAGAGATATGAAATATACTCTAAAGTGGCTGCAAAAAATCTAGATGCTTACATTTCAATTTCTCTGTACTTACATTGTTATAGACCAGTTGTAGTTTGCAGATTTATATTGTTTTGGCCAAATGACTAGCAAGAAACTAGGCAATCTACTAATTCATTCCAACCAGTACCTAAACTACTATAAAATAGGTCAAATGAATTCTATGACTCTAAATTTCTCTCCCTAGAAAAGCCTGGATGGCATCTGATATGTTCTCTAGAGTTAGCTTTAGAAAAATTGAGAACATTTCATTTTTGGTGTGTTCATTCACTCACTCATCCAATCAAACATTCAATGATAACTAATTATGTGCCAGATTCGTAGAATACAAAACTGATTAAGACAATGCTTGTAGATGCTCGGTGAAATAAGAAGCTTACTTATCCATGTGAGATAAAGAATATTTTTGTTCTTAGGGTTGTGTGGTGGTATACCTGCTAGAGTGCACACATAAGCATGCATGAGGACCTTAAGTTCAAGCCTCAGGCCCCCACTTGCAAGGGAGGGGGAAGCGACACAACTAGTGGAGTAGTGCTGCAGGTTTCTTTCCTTCCCTCTGTCTCCTGTTCTATCCCTCTCCCTCTCTCTGTCTCTCACCCTCTGTTATCAAAGAAAAAAAGGGGAAAATGGTCACCAGGAGTGGAGGAATTATTATACAGGTGTCAAGCTCCAGTAATAACCCTGGTTGGGAAAAAAAAAATCATTCCTTACTTCTGGAAAGCCAGTTAAGTTTTATGTTATATAACATTTCATTAGTATCTCATAATTCTGATTTTTTTCATACCATGTAGTGTAATTAGGATAGATGCTATTGTTAAATAAAAGATGAGCAAATTAGCTCAAAAGATGGCCTCTTGTGCTCAAGATCATACATTTTGTATCAGGCTAAATGAAGAGTGAAACTTAAGTTTGATGTGGTGAAACTTGGACTGAGTGTAGTGCACTCTACAAAGTAAAAGACTCTGGGGACGGAATGGAAATGATGGGACACAGGAACATTAGGGTCCTGGTGTATGATGCAGGAGAGTGCCCTAGGTTGAGGGAGCTCATGTCTTTCTGGGGACACTATCATGGGGAGATGAAGGGTTGTATCTATGGGTCACCACTGTATAGTAAAACCCCTCACCCCCTCAAAAAAAAAAGCAAAAAAGGTATGTTGCTTCCAAGTTGAGTGCTCTTTTGGGGGAGAAATAAATAACATACTCAAGTGAGAATGCAGTTTGATTCTAGCATGAATCACGCCAGTCAGATCTATTGGAAAATGGGGGATAGCAAAGAATTACACAAGGGAATGTGGGCAAATTTTAGGGTGAATCATGTGGTGTGTGTGTGTGTAGAAAGTATATAGGAGAGACAGATTAGTTATTACTCATTAGGAGATGGAATGGGAGGAGATTTCCTAGAAAAGGTAGTTTTTTTCTGGAATTTGGGACCTTCTTTTTCACAGCCATATTTGATTCTTTCAGAATTGTGGTGGTTCTAATTTCATCTCAGGTAGTTCACTTTCTAACAAAGTCCCATAACCTAGATATACACCAGTTTCTGTGAGAGAGAGCTTATGTGCACACGTATCCATAAACTACTGCAAAATATATACCTGAAAGCAGGACTACACTAGAGTTTGCAGTGAGTACCTCCCTAACACTTCCTCTCCACTATTCCAAGCTTGGGATCCATGATTGCTCAACAAATTGTTTGGCTTCATATGTTAACTCTCTTTTCAATCACCAGGTTCCAGATGCCACCAGGATGCTGGCTAGGCTTCCCTGGATTGAAGACCCCACCAATGTGTCCTGGAGCTCAGCTTCCCCAGAGTCACACCCTACTAGGGAAAGAGAGAGGCAGACTGGGGGTATGGACCGACCAGTCAACGCCCATGTTCAGCGGGGAAGCAATTACAGAAGCCAGACCTTCCACCTTCTGCATCCCTCAACGACCCTGGGTCCATGCTCCCAGAGGGATAGAGAATGGGAAAGCTATAAGGGGAGGGGGTGGGTTATGGGGATTGGGTGTTGGGAATTGTGTGGAGTTGTACCCCTCCTACCTTATGCTTTTGTTCACTAATCCTTTCTTAAATAAAAAATTTAAAAAAATAAAATAAAATAAAATAATTTTGAAACTAAAAAAAAAAAAAAGAATTGTGGTGGTGTCAGATGCATGTTGGGACCTCTCCCCAATGGTATGGAATTTTTTATTTATTTATTTATTTATTCCATTTTGTTGCCCTTGTTGTTTTATTGTTATAGTTACTGATGTCGTTGTTGTTGGATAGGACAGAGAAAAATGGAGAGAGGAGGGGAAGACAGAGTGGGGGAGAGAAAGAGACACCTGCAGACCTGCTTCATTGCTTGTGAAGTGATTCCCCTGCAGATGGGTAGCCGAGGGCTAGAACCGGGATCCTTACTCTGGTCCTTGCACTTAGCGCCACCTGCACATAACCTGCTGTACTACCACCCGACTCCCAATGGTATGGAAATTACAGTGACAGTATATTGAGGCTCAGGGCTAAGTAGGGAACATTTCAGTCAACAATTCCGATCCAGATGATTTTCTCTAGTTCTTTGTCCTTGGGCAGTTGATTAGCCTTGCATCTAACAAGTTCTGGTTTAGGATTGATATGGTAGTAAGAAATGGGCATTCCCTCTTGACTAACCCAACTTGCCATTGTAAGGGCAATAAAACTTACACTTTGGGGGGGTTGGACGGTAGCACAGTAGGTTAAGCGCACGTGGTGTGAAGTTCAAGGACCGGCATAAGGATCTAGGTTCCAGCCCCTGGGGAATTCCTTCACAGGCAGTGAAGCAGTTCTAATGCTGGTGTCTCTTTTTCTCTTCCCTTCTCTGTCTTCCCTTCTTCTCTCCATTTCTCACTGTCCTACCCAAGAACGGCGACATCAATAACAACAACAATAATAACTACAACAATAAAAATGGGCAAGAAAAGGGGGGAAAAACCTATGCTTTATATATGTATTTTTCTATGTAAGAAGAGTAATGTTTTAGGAAGAAGAAAGTAATTTAGCTGGTCTATCTTTTTTTGTGGATAGTGGCTGTTAATAAAACTCCCAGAACAAAATATGTAGTGGGAAATACCAAGAATAGCAAAAAGGTCCTGGCAGACTACCTGGAACCAGGGAAAATGCATATGGAGATAGATAAAAATTGTGAACATTAATGGCATGATATCAGACATCAGAACTAGATAGGTCTTCTCTAGTACTTATTAAATGGATGACTTTGGACAAGTTATATAAACTCTTTAAGTTATAGTTTTGCCATCTATAATGTAAAAATTTTAACACAGCCTACATCATAGAGCTATGAATCAAATAAGATTTGTCTTAATACATTAACCTCCCCCCAAATTCCCAAGAAACATTATTGTAGAAAAACCACACTGGTCTCTATGATATACAAACGGTACTTAAACTTACAGATGCTTTGCTATCTAGAAAACACAAATCTCTAAAATTTCTACATAAAATTAGTTCATTATAGTGTTTGCTTAATATTGATAAACTTAAATGTAGTTACTGTCTTTTTCAAATATCAGAAAAAGCTTTCTTTTATTCCTATTAGAATAACTAATAAAAAAAACTAAAAGACTTCTGGAATAGTGAGAAATTAAACTTATTTATGATTGTTTTTAAAGATAAGCTATAGATGGGGGTGGGATTGTTCCTCTGCTTACTTTCTCTTGTTCAAATAGAAAGTCAAACATATAATGTCTGGTTTGTTTGTTAAACTCTGTTTCATGGAGGTGCTGAGGCTTGAACCCGGGACCTTGGAGCCTCAAACATGAAAGCCTTTTGCATAACAATTTTGCTATCATCCTGACACCAAATCTTGGAGACAAAGTATCTGGAAAACCAAGTTTATTTATCTGTATCTTTCTGATTTGGTAAGTATTTTCTAAAGTTGTAGGACAACTTCATTCTTTAGAACAGTGAAGAACTTACAAAACACTTATTTTTGGAACTCAACCAATAGTGTCTGACTCTAAGTCTGGGATGGGACCAACATTTTGCATTTTTAGTAGATTCCAAAAGATTGTGTTGCCAGTGATGCTGATCTGGGACTATACTTGAAGCACTGCTGTTTTAGAACTGAGAGGTCATTTCCCAGCTAAAAAGAGATACAAAGTATAGGCTCTTCTTGATGAGCTGTTAAGCATTATTTTTTAAATTTTCTTTTCTGTTTGGAATACCCTCTACTTATGGGTCCTGGCATTTCAACCTAAATTATCAATATGTCCCTTTATCCCATTCCCTTTTTGGCAGGTTACTTTTTTTCAGCTTTCTTTTTGATCACTACTCTCCATCCAGAAATCTTGCCAACACATTTTTGGTTAGTGCTTTGGCATGTTTTGTATCACACTCTTTCTTGTTCTATCTGCATTTAAATTATAGCAGAACTATTTTATAATAATTGGAATATTTTACCTCTTATTTCCAGCTTAACAGTTCCCTCTAAAAGTTCTTGCCTCTTGAATATAGAACCTCATATATCTAATAGGAATAGTTGTAATAGTATACTTCATCAGGATATATTTATCACCAAATATACACTATTTTTAATTAACTAAAACACCAGTACTTGCATTTGATGTTTTAGACTATTTAAAATTGACTTCTCTATCAATTTTATTAAATATTTCCTACTAAGTTTGCTTAAATCAAGAAAACAAATAGAAACTCGGTTTGCTTTTTCAGCTTCTTAATTTTTGGTAAATGTCTTAATTACTTAGTAAAGTGAGTATTTAAGTTGACTCCTCAGATTCAGTACTAATCATTTCTGATTATCTCAGTCATCAAATCTATCTCAACTGTTTTGAATTAAAAAAAAAACAGTTCAGTGCTAGTGAGAAAACATAATGGTTAGCAAAAAGACTTTCATGCTTGAATCAAAAAAGATGTCTCAGATTCAGTCCCCAATACCACCAGAGCTGAGAAGTACTCTCATTTTAAAAATCACATTTAAAAAGGTTTCCCAAATGGTAGTCAAGAAAAGTTTCCCATGCTATATACCTGTGGATATTTAAAAAATATGTTTATTTTATTTTGATGAGAGAGAGAATAGGGGAGAGAGACCAGAACATCACTCATCTGTGGCATATAAAGGTACTAGGATTGAAGCTGGATTGAACCAAGCATGCAGGTCTTGTGCTCTACTTTCCAACTATCTTACCAGCCCTGGGCTATTTTTAACCTTTCAATTTGGCAAAAGTCAATTTTGGTAATATGCACAGTGGTAAGAATATGATGATTCAGGCAAATTTATGTTGTTGACAGTATAAACCGGTATAATATCTATGGAAAGTGGATTGCAATATCCATTGAAGATAAATGCACACATGGCATTTGTCCTCACAATTCCTCTTCTATGAGTTTAAGTTGCATATATCATTTGATATATGATAAGACACACATGTCCTAGTAGTAGTTATTGTAGTGATATTTGTAACTACATTTGTTTATAAAGTTGCAAGTATAAATTTGTTTTTTGATTAAAATTTCTTATTACCTTTATTTATTTATTTTATATAGACAGCCAGAAATTGAGAGGAAGGGAGAAGGAGAGAGATGGAGAGACACCTACAGCACTGCTTTACCACTTGTGAAGCTTTTCCCCTGCATATCCCTTGCATGGGGACTGGGGGCTTGAACTGGGTCCCTGCATATTGTAACATGTATGCTCAACCAGACGTGCGACCATCCAACTCTTGTTTTATTGATCTGATGAACTAATATGCATATGCATATGGAATGATCTCAAAGAGATCTTAAAAAAGAAAGCCACATATTTATACCTTCTTATATAAGTTGGTATAAGTGGTTACATTGTGAAAATGTGCTTTGTGCTGGGAATCCAAGGTGCAAGGGGAATTGTACCACGTCTTCTTTGAGACATTTTAAAGTGTACGATACAAATGTCTATAGTATTTCCTTACTTAAAATCATCTTTAGGTCCTTGGAAACTGTACGTGAAACAGCCTATAACAAACTCATGTCCTTAACATTACTTTTCTTCAATGTAGGTCAGATCCCTTTTTTTCCCCAATATTACACTGAGACGATATTACATTAAAAACTATTTAAAATTCCGTTCTATTTCTTATTCAAAATAAATTAAAAACTTTGTAAGTCCATGGAACTCGAATTACAAACTGGAGCCAAACTGGGTTAACTCAACTACTTCAATGATATATTTTAATAATTCAAGAACAGTGAATATAAATAAATTACTTCTGAATGTTATTAATCATGGTGTGTAAGAAAAGCAAAAGTCTTGTCCTAAGCCATTAAAACTAAGAGATAGAAAAGTATTTATTTTTAATAATATATTTCTGAGACAAGCATCTACAAAACTAAAACAAACCTATTCTTTGCTTTCCTGACATGCTTAGTAAGCTTCAAGTCTGTCTCTGCAAGGTAAAATAAAGGAAGCTTTGTAGCCATCATTAAATGTCTTCACTGGGAGATTTATTGCCATAATTGTGACAGAGCAAATGATTTTTTTCCTGGCAGCAAAGATAGTCTTAAAAATAAATTAGGTATTGTTTTTTTCTTTTCTGAGAAAAGTATAGATACCCCAAAAATTACATGGTGTCACAGAGCATGCCATAGTTAGAAAAAAATGATGCACTGCTTTTTCAGTCTTATTAAGAAAATTACACAGTTAACTCTTTGTACTTTTGAAGGATGTTTCTGTCTAATGAACTTTGTTGTTAGAACAGCATTCAGTTGAGAATTGTGTATTGAAATTCTTTGGGAGTTTATAAAGTAGACTGAAATAAAACAAAAATGCCATAGCAACAGATACAAGTTCTATAACCGTGACTGAGCAGTTCAAGGAACTTTTTTTTGTTTTGCCTTTTTCAAATCCAGTATCACTTTGTGAGGAAATGTTTATTTACAGGATTGTAGCTGTCACATGGCTAAATCCAAGATTTAAAATTTTAATTGCCACCAGGGTTACTGTTGGCGCTCGGTGCCTGTTCTATGAATTCATCCCTCCGGGTGTCTATTTTTTTTCCTTTCAATTTTTTACTTGACAAGACAGAGAGAAATTGAGAGTAGAGTGGGAGATAGAGAAGGAGAGGGAAGACAGACACCTGTAGACTTGCTTCATCCCTTGTGAAGTTCCCCCTGCAGGTATAGAGCGGGGCTTTAACCCAGGTTCTTGAGCATGTTAACCTGTGCACTCAACCTGGTATGCCGCTGCCCAACCCCAGAAGATTTTTTTTTGTAGCCTTCATGAAAGAGTAATAAAAAAATGTTAAGGAGCTGTACTCTATCAGATTATTTACATGGGCTGCTTTTGGACAAAGAGAAAATACTGTCATTTTCTGTGCTGCTGTATGCACAAACTGATATTATGAGGTTCAGGAGGTGGGGGGGAAATAAATACAAAAATAGGTATATGTCATGCTGTGTAATAAAAGAGAAAAACCCTTAGAAATCCGTAGGAGCCATCAAATTCAGCCTGAAGCATTCACAGGTTTGTGTGCCTAGGGTACTTAGAATCAAGAAAGATTTCCAGGAGGATATAACATTTAAAAATTTTTCAGTGATGTATGAAAGTTAGTTAGTTTGTAAGGAGCATATGAAAAAATTGCAGGGGTAGAATGCAACACTTAGACTTGAGTAACCATTCTGCTTAATTATTTAGTATGACTTTGATCCTCTCAAATGTTCTGTTTGTCCACTGTGAAACAGGAAAAATAAAGATCACTTCAAAGGAACATTGTGAGGTTCTCAGCAATCCACTTAATGTAAGAAAAATAAATGGCAAGCATAAATATCAATATTGCAAGAGTTGGTTGCCATTGTCTGGCAAAGTAGCTCATGTTGGAAGGTGCCTACTTTGTTTTGTGTGCACCCCAAGCTCCATCCTGTTCATCTTAAGAAGCATCTGTGCTATGGGATTTTTCACATTCTTCCTGCCTATCTATTTGCAAAAAGTTGACTTATAGTGGTAGCAACAACAAAAGAACTGATTGTCAGAAGAACAAATAATTTTTACAACCACTTGCCAAAACTTGACATACTCTTAATCTAACACTAAAAGACTACATATCTTAATATAATAAGAGGAAAAGGTATCAGTCTTTTTCTGTATTTCTGTAAAACATAATGTCTTAAAATCCAGTCACTTAAAGTAACATAACTTATTCTTAGAATTCTATAAATTGGTTAGACTCTGTAGGACTCTTGTATTTCACCTGTTGTCACTGATATAAATGTCTACTGCTCATGTCGGAACTGGACTGGAAAGTCTAGTAAGGTTTTCTTTTATATGCCATTGCTTAGGAAACTTAAATTCTCTTCCATGTGGCTTCTCTCCTCATGTGTGTGTGTGTGGGGGGGGGGTTGTCTCATATTCCTGGGCCTTTACATATGGACACTGTGTTAAGTACAAAAATGTGGGCCTTCTTAATATTCCAAGTCACTTGATGAGCCTATATAAGGGTTGGGGAAATCAATTCTTTTGGTGGAGAAGAAATTTGTGGCCATTTTCAATCTACCAGAGTATTTGTGCTTTAAAATTGTGAACTTTTGCACCTAAAATCAAAACAAACAAAAAAGCCTTCTTTCTATATATTAAGTTGGCTATAAGGACCCATAGGCTGTCATTTGTTTTTTTTTTTTTTAATTTTTATTTTTAGTTGTCTCTCCATAGACTGAAGGTGGAAGAATATAGAGAGCTGCTGACTTGCTGGCTTGCTTAACTTTGTCTCTGTAGCCTTATTTTAAGTTTCCTGATAGTACTGCTATCTTGATTTTATGTATTATGCCATGTATATAGTTCTTTCTCTTCTTCTGTCTTTGGCAGTTATTGAGAATAGAAATATTTTAAAGTAATTGTGCTAGATATATCAAACTTATCCTTAAATCTATATTTCTTTAATTCTTCAAGTCATAAAAATAAATTATTTTACTCCTTTAAAAACATACGCCATCTCACTCACAGGCAGAAGCTGAAAAACAAGATCAGAAGAGAAAACACTAAGCAGAACTTGGACTGGAGTTGGTGTACTGCACCAAAGTAAAAGATTCTGAGTTCAAGTCCTGGAACAGAATGGCAGAGGACCTAGTGGGGGATGGGGCTGTATTATTGTGGAAAACTGAGAAATGTTATGCATTTACAACCTATTGTATTTATTGTCAACTGTAAAACATTAATTTCCCAATATAGAAATAATAAAAAAACATATGCCAAGAATTTAGTCATTTCTTAATTTTCCATGGTCTGTCTGAACTCTAATCCCAAGTCTTAATTTTATCTAGCTTTATAGACACAGTGTGTATTTCTATCACTTGAGTCTACCTTTTTAAACAGTTGAATTTCCCACTTAGTTTTCTTTTACACTAGTTTGAATTTTTTAAATAAATGTTATTTATTTCATAACATGAGTGAATGGTTAACTTCTTTGCTGCATTTTTTTTTCCTTATAAATTATCTGAACACTTTTTTTTTTTTCTGGCTTATAGTAACGTGGGGGATTGAACCTGGGACTTCGGGGCTTCAGATATAAGACTCTTTTCATAACCACTTTTTTTTTTTTTGCTTCCAGGGTAATCATTAGAACTCTGAGCCTGCACAACTCTAAGACTCTTCCAGCAGAGTTTATATCTGTTTGTTTACCAGAGCACTGAACCCCTCTGGTGATTTGGGGACTGAACCTGGGGTGTTAGAATCTCATGCACAAAAGTCTTTTTGCATAACCATTATGCTATTTCCTCAGCCCTCTTCACAATTTTCTCATCAAAATTAGCCAGGTTCCTTAACAGTCAGCCCTGGACTTCACCTAAGGGTAGGGTGGTGCAAGCTAGATGACCAGGAATTTTTATAGAGAAATTCCCTTATCAAGAGAATAAGCTCCTAGTCTTAGGTTAGTCACTTTAGAGACTTGCACCCATAGGGTTTGCTTAAAGAAGGGCCCCTAAAAAAGGGGAAAGTAGTAGTCAGTAGATGAACTACGGGGATCAAATGAAAAGACTGTAAAAATAGAATAAGAGGTTGACCAGTCTAGAGGGAGGAAAGAAAGGTAAGAGTGACCTGGAGAAAAATGTACTTTTTGGCAGGGAGAGCCAAACCTGTAGTTTATTATTATTTTTTAAATAGTTCCCCCACCCCCCACCCCAAAGCACTGCTTAGCTCATGGTTGGGCTGGGGACTGAGACTGCAGAGCACTTGGTGGGAGAAAAAGTCTTTTTGCATAACTATTATGCTACCCACCTCCCCCCATTGTTTTTCTTTCCCCTCCTTTTAAGGAGGATGAGACAGATAAAAGAGAGAGGGAGAGACAAAGACAGAGAGGAGAAACACCCATAGCACTGCTCCACCACCCATGAAGCCTTCTCTTTGCAGGTGGGGCCCACAGGTTTGAACCTAGATCCCTGTACATAGTAATGTGTGTGCTCTGTTGGGGACCATCTGGTACCCTGTAATAAAGTTCTTAAAAGGAAGTTCTGAGTGATTTGGGACTGGCCTGGGATCAAAGGGAACCAAGGAAGAAATAAGGGGAAGGAACTAGGTGCATGGCTCTTCAGTCTTTCTTCCTCCATCTGAAGCTACTTTTTTATAGAACAGTTAGCAAGTGTCTTACACCCTTCCTACTGTTGCAAGTAAAAACACCCCTAGGCTGTGTGACTTCAGGAGTAAACACTGACTTCTCACAGTCCTACAGGCTGGGAACCCAAGATCCAAGCATGTGCTTGACAGGAGCCAGTATCTCAGATCTCAGTATCTTTTCTCCTGCATCTTCACCCTGTACAAGGGTCGTGGTTCCTGGGGGGCCTCTGTCATCAGGGAACTAGTTCTATTCAGGAGGCTCGACCTTCATGAGATGACCACTCCCAAAGGCCCTGACATGTAAACTCTCTCCTGGGAGATGAACTTTCCACTTAAGAGGGAGGAGACAAATATTCTCTCTACAATAGCACAGGAGAAACCTCCCACTTTGATGCAGAAATGCTTTCCTTTTTTTTCCTTTCACCCAGCAGTCAAAACACACAGACACAGAAACACACACACACACACACACACACACACACACCTTCCTCAAGATCTGAGGAGGAGAAAGCATGAGGACAGAGGACAGGGTGCAGCTGCCTAAGTTCCACAGTGAAGATTTAGTAGCCTCCACATACATGAAGGTGTGAATGTGAAACCATACTAAACTTCATTTCCTCCAGTAAAGTTTTTGCTGAATATTAGGCAGCTGTGACTTTGAGACTTTCTCTGGTATTATCTGAACTGTGATTATGCTCTGTTCCCAACTAAATTTGTTTGACTTTAATAAAAAATTAGGATTATACCTTAATGGAATATCAAACCAGAAGTAGGGTTGACACTTTTGTGAAATTACTGGAACCAAGAAAAAAAAATCACATTCTACCCCCTACCCCCTAAAATGAATCAATCTTTATGCATAAGATTACCCAGAAGTCAGGACATTCCTCATTGTCAGGCTAGCTTCGTGTGAGAGAGAGATGACCCAGGGACTAAGCTCCTGGTGGCAAAGCAATACAAATCAGAGAAAAATGGAAGGGGCTGGAAAGGTAGGAACTTCCTTAGCAACTATTGCAAGGGTTTTAACTGGTAGGATTAATAATAATACCCTAGAGGTAGGGAGGGCCTTGAGGGTAAAAAGAAGATAGATCAAAGGAATGGAATGGGTGGGGATCTTTCAGGCAAAACAATGATTATATAGATAAGCCATAGTATCAGGGAATGTAGGGTGGAGCAGGCTTAAAGTCTTTAGGAAATGTCGGGCTTTGGTGGGAAGATGCAGGATGTTTTTGTTGGGGAGGGAAGACTTACATGGCCGCCAACCTTTTGAGGTTTGTGTCCCCCTTTTTGTTCAACCCCTCTGGTAGAGAGAGAGACTTACAGGTGAACTCACCTCTCAGGTCAAGCCCTGCCAGGCTCCACCACATTCCCACAACCTCCCTGCAACTCAAGAGTAAAATGAAATTTAAAAATTAGTTGTTCGGGAGTCTGGCTGTAGCACAGTTGGTTAAGCGCAGATGGCGCAAAGCACAAGGACCAGCATAAGGATCCCAGTTTGAGCCCTGGCTCTCCACCTGCAGGGGAATCGCTTCACAAGCAGTGAAGCAGGTCTGCAGGTATCTATCTTTCTCTCTCCCTCTCTGTCTTCCCCCTCCTCTCTCCATTTCTCTCTGTCCTATCTAACAACAATGACAACAATAATAACTACAACAATAAAACAAGGGTAACAAAAGGGAATAAATAAATTAAATAAATATTAAAATAGTTGTTCATTTTGATGCATAGGCAAATAGGCATTGAAACAAAAAATTCTATTTATACACCTGGCTGTCAGTAGTTTTTAAGATGGGATTCTTTAAAGCATGTAACTTAAATACTTAACTATCCTCATAACACCATCTCATAAAAGTTTTCAGAATGTATTTCTTTGAGCAATGTTACTTTTTGTGTATTTTCTAAAAATATGTATGCCTAAATGAATATAAAACAACTAAATAAATAGCTACTACATGCAAGTAAAACTTGAGGAGTATTATATAATTTGGTTTGAAACTAATTGGCAATCTTTGGAGAAATTATCATATAGGAGGATCCAGGGTCCATTAAAGATACACTTTTTCTCATGACAATCTTTGGTATACTTGGAAATTCTTCTTTTTTTTCTCCTTTAAAGGATTAGGACAACAGCTGAAATGTCCCCTCCTAAATCTTTGAAGGGGTTTTGAGGTTTTCCTCCCAACTTCCTTTTTTTTTAAAAAAAGATTTTTTTTAACTTTATTTATTTAATTTAGTAGGACAGAGAGAATTTGAGAGGGAAGGGGGATAGAGAGGGAGAAGTAGACAGAGAAACCTGCATCACTGCTTCACTGCTTGTAAAACTTTCCCCCTGCAGGGGATGACCAGGGGTTTGAATTCAGTTTCTTGCACATAGTAAACATGTGCACAGGTGTGTCTCAACCTGGCCCACTCCCAAATTCCTTAGCTTGGGAGTCATGTGTGATAAAGGCTGTGAAGTGACAGTAAAGTAAAATAATAATAATAAAAAAGCATACCACAGAAATACACTGGTGTCCATTAGCCTTTAATTACATATACTCTTTTTGTGTTCTTGAATAAATTTTCCCCACAAAGATTTCAAGATAATATGTGAAAAGATTTTTTTTTTCTTCTCTGAAACTGCCTGGAAATGTATAATTGTCAGTAGACAGAACTGTTTCTCATGAAGACATTTGAGATGAGGATAATACTGCTTGGAATACAGTAGGAAAATCATCTGTATGCTTTCCCAATAGGGGGAGAAAAGATACAGGTAGATCACTGCAGAAAAAAAGTAAAGTGACTTTTATGGTGTGTGGTATGAAGATAGAAAGTAATCTTAAAGGACACTGTGTAGACCCCTGCAAGCATCAACCCGGCTTTGACCTAGCACGTTATGATTGGGCCCTCCTCAATCGCTATCGAACAGGCCATGGCCGGTGCGGCGCTATATTCCATCGCTGGGGAGCCAGAGACTACACTTGTTACAATGCCTGCCTGGGTTTTGGTCCCTAGTTCCCACTTCCAGGAGGTGTTTCTATTCTCTTTCCCTCTGTATCTCCCCCTCCTCTCTGTTTCTCTCTGTCCTGCCAAACAAAAAGAAAGAAAAATTAAAAAGGAAACTAAAAAGATCACTGGGAGTGGTAAATTTGTTGGGCAGACATGAAGCCCCTGTGATAACCTTGCTAGTAAAAATAAACCACCATCAACAACAACAACAACAAAAATATTTCCTTCAGTGAGGTTCTTAATCAACACCTTCAGTAAACTCTTCACCTTATAATATAAAACTTTATTACCTTTCCTCTTAAAAAACAAACAAGACTTATTTTTCCCAATAGAATAATGTTTCTGCCTGTCATAACCATAATACTCAGAATTTTTTTCTTTTTTTCTTTTTATTTAAGAAAGGATTAATTAACAAAACCATAGGGTAGGAGGGGTAAAACTCCACACAATTCCCACCACCCACTCTCCATAACCCACCCCCTCCCCTGATAGCTTTCCCATTCTCTATCTCTCTGGGAGCATGGACCCAGGGTCATTGAGGGTTGCAGAAGGTAGAAGGTCTGGCTTCTATAATTGCTTCCCCGCTGAACATGGGCATTGACTGGTCGGTCCATACTCCCAGTCTGCCTCTCTTTTTCCATAGTAGGGTGTGTCTCTGGGGAAGCTGAGCTCCAGGACATATTGGTGGGGTCTTCAAACCAGGGAAGCCTGGCCAGCATCCTGGTGGCATCTGGAACCTGGTGATTGAAAAGAGAGTTAACATATGAAGCCAAACAAATTGTTGAGCAATCATGGACCCAAAGCTTGGAATAGTGGAGAGGAAGTGTTAGGGAGGTACTCACTGCAAACTCTAGTGTACTTCTGCTTTCAGGTATATATTTTGCAGTAGTTTATGGATACGTGTGAACATAAGCTCTCTCTCACAGAAACTGGTGTATATCTAGGTTATGGGACTTTGTTAGAAAGTGAACCACCTGAGATGAAATTAGAGTGTACTATAAAAGGAAAGGTCTCACCCGAGTAATGAAGCAGAAGGGTTGTCATTCTACATGTGAAGTCTCTCTACACAGTCTGAGATGAAGCATGTTGAGGTGGCAATTGTTGCGTTGGTTAGGTTCTGATTGGAGGATGCAATATTATTTGGTATGGATTGGGAGAGGCATACGGGAAAGTGGGCCCTATCCAAGGGTTCCAGGACTGGGGCAAGTAGGGGTTCCATAGTGGAGATGTGAGGTTCCTCCTGTCTTAGGGTTCAAAAAGACAATTGATAGTTAATGTTATCATCACATTATTTGGTAATTGGTAACTTTGAAAAGTCCTTTTGTTAGGGTTTGCTGTACAGTATCCAGTATCTTGTATATAGCTGTGCTATTGGATGCTTCTAATCTACTTGGTCTAGACTTTTGAGAGAGTCTGCATATCAAATACATAGCCTATATATTACAAAGATTCAGTTTGTGTTTTCAAAAACTTTGAGACATACAATTGATTTTCCCCCTCTCATATTAATTAACTACTGATTTATATGTCTACATTTTGCTAGGAGTGTACATAAACACCATTCCCACCACCAAAAGACTGTGACCCATCCCTCCCACCCACTCCCACCCCCCACTGTCCCAGGAAGCTGCATGTCTACCCCTCACCACAGGGTTTTTACTTTGGTGCCCTACTTACAATTTGGTCCGGTCCTGCTTTTAGTTTCCCTTTCAGATCTTCTTAGTTAACTTCTGTTGATGAGTGGGATCATCCCATACTCATCTTTATCTTTCTGACTTAGCTCACTTAATATAATTCCATTTAGCTCTGTCCAAAATGGGTCAGAGAAGGTGGGTTCATTGTTCTTGTTAGCGGCATAGTATTCCATTGTATATATATATATCACAGCTTTCTCAGCCACTCATCTGTTGTTGGGCACCTGGGTTACTTCCAGGTTTTAGCTATTATGAATTGTGCTGCTATGAACATAGGAGTACACACCTCTTTTTGGTTGGGTGTTATGGAGTCCTTGAGTATAACCCCAGGAGAGGAATTACTGGATCATATGGAAGGTCCATGTCTAGCCTTCTGAGAGTTTTCCAGACTGCTCTCCACAGAGGCTGTACCAATTTACATTCCCACCAGCAATGTAAAAGGGTTCCTCTGTCCCCACAACCTCTTCAGCATTTGTTGCTGCTGTCCTTTTTGATGTATGCCATTCTTACAGGACTGAGGTGGTATCTTAGTGTTGTCTTAATTTGCATTTCTCTGACAATCAGTGACGTAGAGCAGTTTTTCATATGTTTGTTAGCCTTTTGGATCTCCTCTGTAGTGAAAGTTTTGTTCATATCCTCTGCCCATTTTTGGATGGGGTCATTTGCTTTTTTGGTGCTAAGTTTGCTGAGCTCTTTATATATTTTGGTGATTAGTTTCTTGTCTGATGTATGGCATGTGAAGATCTTCTCCCATTCTGTGAGGGGTCTCTCTGTTTGTTTAATAGTTTCTTTGGATGTGCAGAAGCTTTTCAATTTGATACAGTCCCATTGGTTTGTTTCTGCTTTAGTCTTCCTTGCAATTGGGTTTGATTCATCAAAGATGTCCTTGAGGTGTAGGTGGGAAAGTGTCTTAACAATGTTTTCCTCTAAGTATTTGATTGTTTCTGGTCTGACATCTAGGTCTTTGATCCATTTGGAGTTAATTTTTGTTTCTGGTGAGATAAAGTAGTTCAATTTGATTTTCTGCATGTTACAACCCAATTTTCCCAGCACCATTTATTGAAGAGAGCCTCCTTTTTCCATTTAATCCTTTGGGCCACCTTATCAAAGATTAGATGTCCATAGGTGTGGGGATTTATTTCTGGGCTTTCAATTCTGTTCCACTGGTCTGTGTGCCTATTTTTGTTCCAGTACCATGCTGTTTTGATGATGATGGCTTTATAATATAGTTTAAGGTCTTGGAGTGTGATGCCTCCATTTCTGTTTCTTTTCCTCAAGATGGTTTTGGCAATTCTAGGTGTTTTCAGGTTCCAGATAAATGATTGTAGTGTTTGTTCTATTCTCTTAAAGAAGCTTGATGGAACTTTGATGGGTATTGCATTAAATGTGTATATGGCTCTGGGGAGAATATTCATTTTGATGATATTTATTCTTCCAATCCATGAGCATGGGATATCTTTCCATTTCTTGGTATCGGTTTCTATTCCTTGAGTAGAGACTCATAGTTTCTAGCATACAAGTCTTTCACTTCTTTGGTCAACTTTATTCCTAAGTATTTGATTGATTTTGCTGAAACAGTGAATGGGAGTGATTTCTGGATGTCTTCTTCTTCAGATTTAAGTTTGGATAAAGAAATGCCACTGATTTTTGTACATTGATTTTGTAGCCTGATTTGCTACATTTGCTATATTGCCTAATAACTTCCACTAGTTTTCTGCTGTATTCTTTAGGTCTTTCTACATATACTATCATATCATCTCCAAAGAGTGAGAGCTTGACTTCTTCCCTTCCAATCTGTATTCCTTTGATTTCTTTCTCTTCCCTGATTGCTATGGCAAGAACTTTCAATACTATGTTGAAGAGTAACGGTGACAGTGGACAGCCCTGTCTAGTCCCTGATCTGAGGGGGAATGCTTTCAGCTTCTGTCCATTGAGTATGATGTTGGCTGTAGGTTTGCTATATATAGACTCCACTATCTTGAGGAATTTCCCATCTATTCCCATTTTTTGTAGAGTTTTGAGCATGAATGGGTGTTGGATCTTTTCAAAGGCTTTCTCTGCATCTATTGAGATAATCATGTGGTTTTGGGATTTGCTTTTATTGATGTGGTGAATGACATTGATTGACTTACAGATGTGAACCAGCCTTGCATTCCTGGGATGAATCCCACTTGGTCATGATGAACAATCTTTTTGATATGTTGCTATATCCAGTTGGCCAAGATTTGTTTAATATTTTGGCATCTATGTTCATCAGAGATATTGGTCTGTAGTTTTCCTTTTGTGTTCTGTCCCTATCAGCTTTTGGTATCAGGGTGATGTTGGCTTCATAGAAGGTGGAAGGGAGTATTCCTGTTTCTTCAGTCTTATGGAATAGCTTAAGAAGTATGGGTATTAACTGTTTCCTGAAAGTTTTTTAGAATTCATTTGTGAAGCCATCTGGTCCAGGACTTTTGTTGTTGGGGAGATTCTTAATAACGGTTTCAATTTCTTTGTCTGTGATTGGTGCATTTAGATTCTGTAGTTTTTCTTGGTTCAGTTTTGGAAGGCCATATGTTTCTAGGAATTGTTCCATTTCTTCCAGATTCTCTAGCTTGGTGGCATATAGTTCTTTTCATTTCTCCAATGTTGTTTTCATTTCTGTGATTAATAAGTTTATTATTTCTTGCATACTTTTCTTATCTATGGTTACTTCTGGTTGATTTGTAGTTTCTTCTGGGCTCTTTTCTTCATTCATTGGAGTAGCAGTTTTATTTGTTTTTGATCTACCCATTTTTTTGATTTATGTGATTCTTTTTTTTTTATGCTCTGTTTTCCTCAGTTGTTGTGTCTTGAGTACAAGTAACACTGTACTAAATACCTTTATGACAACTGCACTCACCAACCTCAGGAATTACAGTAGCAACTGAAGCAAGTATTGAAGTAGTTTTATCGTTACCAGTTAGCCAAACAATTTTTCCAGTCTGTGAAAAAATAGTAACCAAATCCCAGTGAAGAAAGAGAAAAGAAAGAAAGGATAGCAAGAATAGACAGTTATGCAAATCTACTATCCACTGTATATTCTAGGGGTAACAAGAGGGGAAAGGGAACTAGAGCAGAGATATACACATAGAGAGTCCACTCTGAGTCAGATTTCTTCCCCAAAATAATTCACAAATTCAGAAAGGCAAAGAAGAAGGAAGAAGTGTATGACAAGATTAAAAAAAGAGAGAGAGAGAGAGACAAGAGAAAGAAAAGGGAAAAGATAAGAAAAAGAGCTGTAATTAAAGAGCAGTGAAAGGAAATTCCCAAATGTGTATCAGTGAATTCAAAAAAGCACACTGTTTGTTGGTGTGGGGGCTAGGGGCTGTGACTTTGGAAGCTGTAGGATTAAGGAAGAAGGGATGACAAGAATGAGAAAAAGAAAAAAAAGAAAGAGAGAGAGAAAAAAGAAAAAGATAAGAAAAAGAACAGTCAAAAAGCTAGTGAAAGGAAAGGGTTTTTTTTTAAATAATTTATTTCTTTATTGGGGAATTAATGTTTTACATTCAACAGTAAATACAGTAGTTTGTACATGCATAAGATTCCCCAGATTCTCATTTAACAATACAACCCCCCCTATGTCATTCATCATCTTTCATGGACCTGTATTCTCCCCACCCATCCACCCACCCCAGAGTCTTTTACTTTGGTGTAATACTCCAATTCCGTTTCAGGTTCTACTTGTGTTTTCTTTTCTAATCTTGTTTTTCAACTTCTGCCTGAGAGTGAGATCATCCCATATTCATCCTTCTGTTTCTGACTTATTTCACTCAACATGATTTTTTTCAAGGTCCATCCAAGATCGGCTGAAAACGGTGAAGTCACCATTTTTTACAGCTGAGTAGTATTCCATTGTGTATATATACCACAACTTGCTCAGCCACTCATCTGTTGTTGGACACCTGGGTTGTTTCCAGGTTTTGGCTATTACAAATTGTGCTGCCAAGAACATATGTGTACACAGATCTTTTTGGATGGATATGTTGGGTTCCTTAGGATATATCCCCAGGAGGGGAATTGCAGGGTCATAGGGTAGGTCCATTTCTAGCCTTCTGAGAGTTCTCCAGACTGTTCTCCACAGAGGTTGGACCAATTTACATTCCCACCAGCAGTGCAGGAGGGTTCCTTTGACCCCACACCCTCTCCAGCATTTGCTGCTGTTACCTTTTCTGATGTGTGACATTCTCACAGGAGTGAAGTGATATCTCATTGTTGTCTTGATTTGCATTTATCTGACAATCAGAGACTTGGAGCCCAGGAAAGGGTTTTTTTTTAATGTATTTATTTTTAATTATTGAATTAGCTATGCAGGTGAGGTGGGGGGGGGTTGGCTACTTAGAAAGAAAAAAGGCCAGATGTTTCAGAAGGGTATGGACTTAGAATTAATGATACTCCCTGGTGGGACAGGAATTTTGTAAAGAAAAGGACTGGTTATGGGGGGGGGCAGGAAGGAGGTATGCTTGAAAATTAAAAGGAAAAAAAATTTTTTTTCCCTTTTTTCTTTTTCCCCCTTTTTCCCTACTCTAATTCTTAACCCAAATTAAGTTATAGTCACCTCCTTGGTGTCGCTGCTAGGACCCCTTATTGGCTGGCCTCCTAAAGGCAGAAAATCCTACCATTTCCAGGAGATGGTCAGAGCTCAGCCACTAGCAGCTTCTCAGTCCGCATTCTTCCGGGAAACCCCCAGAATTTTTTTTTTCATGCTTCTTCAAGTGTCAGTGCAAAATAGGGTAAAAGACATCCAAGTGTAATTCAAATAGCCCTTTCCCTCACCAATGCAAAAAAAAAAAAAGTTCTTGTATTTTCTTGACCTTTGTACCAAATCAGAATGAAATGATACAGTTTAAGGAGAAGCTTCTCCCATTTACTGTTTCAGCAAAATCAATCAAATACCTAAGAATAAAGTTGACCAAAGAAGTAAAAGACTTGTATACTGAAAACTATGAGTCGCTACTCAAGGAGATAGAAACTGATACCAAGAAATGGAAAGATATCCCATGCTCATGGATTGGAAGAATAAATATCATCAAAATGAATATTCTCCCCAGAGCCATATACACATTTAATGCAATACCCATCAAAGTTCCACCAAGCTTCTTTAAGAGAATAGAACAAACACTACAATCATTTATCTGGAACCTGAAAACACCTAGAATTGCCAAAACCGTCTTAAGGAAAAGAAACAGAAATGGAGGCATCACACTCCCAGACCTTAAACTATATTATAAAGCCATCATCATCAAAACAGCATGGTACTGGAACAAAAATAGGCACACAGACCAGTGGAACAGAATTGAAAGCCCAGAAGTAAATCCCAACACCTGTGGGCATCTAATCTTTGATAAGGGGGCCCAAAGGATTAAATGGAAAAAGGAGGCTCTCTTCAATAAATGGTGCTAGGAAAACTGGGTTGAAACATGCAGAAGAATGAAATTGAACCATTTTATCTAACCAGAAACAAAAATCAACTCCAAATGGATCAAAGACCTAGATGTCAGACCAGAAACAATCAAATACTTAGAGGAAAACATTGGTAAAACACTTTCCCACATACACCTCAAGGACATCTTTGATGAATCAAACCCAATTGTAAGGAAGACTAAAGCAGAAACAAACCAATGGGACTGTATCAAATTGAAAAGCTTCTGCACATCCAAAGAAACTATTAAACAAACAGAGAGACCCCTCACAGAATGGGAGAAGATCTTCACATGCCATACATCAGACAAGAAACTAATCACCAAAATATATAAAGAGCTCAGCAAACTTAGCACCAAAAAAGCAAATGACCCCATCCAAAAATGGGCAGAGGAAATGAACAAAACATTCACCACAGAGGAGATCCAAAAGGCTAACAAACATATGAAAAACTGCTCTACGTCACTGATTGTCAGAGAAATGCAAATTAAGACAACACTAAGATACCACCTCAGTCCTGTAAGAATGGCATACATCAAAAAGGACAGCAGCAACAAATGCTGAAGAGGATGTGGGGACAGAGGAACCTTTTTACATTGCTGGTGGGAATGTAAATTGGTACAGCCTATGTGGAGAGCAGTCTGGAAAACTCTCAGAAGGCTAGACATGGACCTTCCATATGACCCAGTAATTCCTCTACTGGGGTTATACCCCAAGGACTCCATAACACCCAACCAAAAAGAGGTGTGTACTCCTATGTTCATAGCAGCACAATTCATAATAGCTAAAACTGGAAGCAACCCAGGTGCCCAACAACAGATGAGTGGCTGAGAAAGCTGTGGTATATATACACAATGGAATACTATGCAGCTGTCAAGAACAATGAACCCACCTTCTCTGACCCACCTTGGACAGAGCTAGAAGGAATTATGTTAAGTGAGCTAAGTCAGAAAGATAAAGATGAGTATGGGATGATCCCACTCATCAACCGAAGCTGACTTAGAAGATTGATAGGGAAACTAAAAGCAGGACCTGATCAAATTGTAAGTAGGGCACCAAAGTAAAAACCCAGTGGTGAGGGGTAGACATGTAGCTTCCTGGGACAGTGGGGGGTGGGAGTGGGCGGGAGGGATGGGTCACAGTCCTTTGGTGGTAGGAATGGTGTTTATGTACACTCCTAGCAAAATGTAGACATATAAATCAGTAGTTAATTAATATGAGAGGGGAAAATCAATTGTATGTCTCAAAGTTTCTCAAAAGACAAACTGAATCTTTTTAATATATAGGCTATGTATTTGATATGCGGACTCTCTCAAAAGCCTTGACCAAGTAGATTAGAAGCATCCAATAGCACAGCTATATACAAGATACTGGATACTGTACAGCAAACCATAACAAAGGGACTTTTCAAAGTTAACCCAATTAACAAATAATGTGATGATAATATTAACTATCGATGTCTTTTTGAACCCTAAGACAGCAGGAACCTCACATCTTCACTATAGAGCTCCTACTTCCCCCAGTCCTGGAACCCTTGGATAGGGCCCACTTTCCCGTATGCATCTCCCAATCCAAACCAATTAATATTACATCCGCCAATCACAACCTAACCAAAGCAACGATTGCCACCTCAACATGCTTCACCTCAGACTGTGTCCAGAGACTTCACGTGTGGAATGACAACCCTTCAGCTTCATTACTCGGGTGAGACCTTTCCTTTAATAGTACACTCTAATTTCATCTCAGGTAGTTCACTTTCTAACAAAGTCCCATAACCTAGATATACACCAGTTTCTGTGAGAGAGAGCTTATGTGCACATGTATCCATAAACTACTGCAAAATATATACCTGAAAGCAGAAGTACACTAGAGTTTGCAGTGAGTACCTCCCTAACACTTCCTCTCCACTATTCCAAGCTTGGGATCCATGATTGCTCAACAAATTGTTTGGCTTCATATGTTAACTCTCTTTTCAATCACCAGGTTCCAGATGCCACCAGGATGCTGGCTAGGCTTCCCTGGATTGAAGACCCCACCAATGTGTCCTGGAGCTCAGCTTCCCCAGAGACACACCTTACTAGGGAAAGAGAGAGGCAGACTGGGAGTATGGACCAACCAGTCAACACCCATGTTCAGCGGGGAAGCAATTACAGAAGTCAGACCTTCTATCTTCTGCAACCCTCAATGACCCTGGGTCAATGCTCCCAGAGGGCTAGAGAATGGGAAAGCTACCATGGGAGGAGGTGGGTTATGGGGATTGGGTGGTGGGAATTGTGTGGAGTTGTACCCCTCCTACCTTATGTTTTTCTTCACTAATCCTTTCTTAAATAAAAAAAAAGGAGAAGCTTCTAGGCTAGGGACATATAAGTCTGTGAGTGCTTGGAGTAGTTGATGAGGGCTGCAACTGGGAGGCTGCTCCCACGTCCATAGGTGCTGCTGCATTAAAGTGTATTTCAACATTGTAAATATCACTCATCTTATGTGACAAGATGACAAATATTATTCAATGAACCACATGAAAGGAAAAAAGAAATTTTACCTTGGGAAGCTTGGAAAGTTCATCCAGCTGGAGACAGCTTATATTATTTTGCCAAGAAAGTTTCAACCTGGGGATGGGTTCAAAGAGCAGAATTTTAACTAAGAAGGAGGTTGAGATAAAACAAGTTTCATAAGAAATCAGCCTGGGCAATACAAAATAGATGTTAGTAAAATATTCTAAACCAATTTATCCTAGAACATGTTTCTTTACATCTGTATTTGACTAAGGGAAATGTCTCTAGTAATCAAAGCAGAAGCTTTCATAGCCTGAGCAGATGAAGGAGTGATAGAAACAAAACAAAACAAACAAACAAAGAACAAAAAACATGGGCTACAAATATCTGTCCCTCAGTAACCTTAACCTCACTTGTGTAGCACTTACAAACAGATGATTTTATTCTTTCTCTAGGCTGAGATTAGATAAGAAGTCATCATCTATATGACCAAGAGCCAGTTTGTAAGTCAGTTCCACTTAAGGATGTAGGCTTGCACAGTCAATCTACTGTCAGTTGATTGAACTGTGTCTTAAACATGCAGAGTTGACTGAGTGATTTTTTAATGTCCAATCAAACATATATCACGCAGAATAGCTATTTTCAGAGACCAGAGTGCTAACCATTATGCCATGGAATTTGTTTTAGAATAGTTATTTTCTTCTATTTTTTGGTTAAGTCCAACAAGTGTCAGGGGAAATTAATGGACCATGTGGTAGCAAAATAAAGTAAGCGAGTGATTTTTGGATGTCAGTATTCTCATAAGAGGAAAGTATCAGACATTTGTAGATTTCAGAATTTTTCTGGGGGTCGGGAAAGGCTGGTTAGTAACATGTTTTATATTCTGGTATAAAACTTTTGTATGATTCAGAAGATGTTATTTTATATTTTAAATGACTTAACAATTTAATTCATTTACTATGAAGGACAAGGGTAGTGCCAGAGCATTGTTCAATTTTAGAAAAAGGTGGTGATGGAGACTGAACCGGAGGCCTTTGGGGTCTCAGTTATGCAAGTTCTTTTTTTTTAAATATGTAAATATTTTTTTTCTTTAGTGATTTAATGATGATTGACAAGGCTGTGGGATAAGAGGAGTACAATTCCATACAATTCAATTCCCACCACCAGAGTTCCTTATTAACTCCCCACATTAGAAGTTTCTTTATTCTTTAAATTTTTTTAATTTATTCATAAAATAAAAAATATCAACAAGACCATAGGATAAGATGGGTACAATTCTATAGAATTCCTGCTACCAACCCCCACACCTATGGACATCTAATCTTTGATAAGGGCGCCCAAAGTATTAAATGGAGAAAGGAAGCTTTCTTCCATAAATGATGCTGGGAAAACTGGGTTGAAATATGCAGAAGAATAAAACAACCACTTTATCTCACCAGAAACAAAAATCAACTCCAAATGGATCAAGGACCAGGATGTTAGAACAGGAACTACTAAATACTTAGAGGAAAACATTGGTGGGACACTTTCCCACCTAAACCTCAAGGACATCTTTGAGGATATAAACCCAATTGCAAGGAAGACTAAATCAGAAACAAATCAATGGGACCACATCAAATTGAAAAACTTCTGCATGGCCAAAGAAACTATCACACAAACAAGGAGATCCCTTACAGAATGGGAGATCTTCACATGCCATACATCAGACAAGAGACTAATAACCAAAAATATACAAAAAGCTCAGCAAACTCACAACAAAAAAACAAATGACACCATCCAAAAATGGACAAAGGATATGAACAGAACATTCACTACAGAAGAGATCCAGAAGGCTAACAAACACATGAAAAATTGTTCCAGGTCACTGATTGTCAGAGAAATGCAAATAAAGACAACACTGAGATACCACCTCACCCCTGTGAGAATGACATGCATCAAAAAGGACAGCAGCAGCAAATGCTGGAGAGGCTGAGGGGACAAAGGGACCCTTCTGCACTGCTGGTGGGAATGTAAATTGGTCCAGTCTCTGTGGAGAGCAGTCTGGAGAACTTTCACAAGGCTAGAAATGAACCTTCCATATAACCCAGTAATTCCTCTCCCGGGGATATACCCCAAGGACTCAATAACACCCAACCAAAAAGATATGTGTACAACTATGTTCATAGAAGCACAATTCATAATAGCTAAAACCTAGAAGCAACCCAGGTGCCCAACAACCGATGAGTGGCTGAGAAAGCTGTGGTATATATACACAATGGAATACTATGCAGCTATTAAGAACAATGAACCCACCTTCTCTGACCCATCTTGGACAGAGCTAGACGGAATTATGCTAAGTGAGCTAAGTCAGAAAGATAAAGATGAATATGGGATGGTCCCACTCATCAACAGAAGTTGAGAAAGAAGAACAGAAAGGTAAATTTAAAGCAGGCTTTGACTGAATTTGGAGTAGGGCACCAAAGTAAAAACCCTGGGGTGAGGGTAAGGGTGAGGGTGGATATTCGACTTCCCGGGGCGGGGGTGTGGGGTGGCGGATAGAATGGGACACAGTCTTTTGGTGGTGGGAATGGTGTTTATGTGCACTCCTGTTAATTTGTAGTCATATAAATCACTATTTAAGTTATATGAGAGGGGGAAAATTGATTGTATGTCTCGAACTTTTTAAAGCACAGATTCTTTTTAATACATAGGCTGAGTCTTTGATATGTTCACTCTCTCAACAGCCTAGACCAGGGAGAACAGAAGCAACTCGTGGAACAGCTATATACAAATAATGTCAAAGAACATAAATTATGGTGATGTTGTGTATGATACAGAAAATCCTAACAAAGGGATTTTTCAAAGTTAACCCAACTGCCAAATAATGTGATTATAGCAATAACTATCTATTGAGTTCTTGAACCCTAAATCAGCAGGATCCTCCCACTTCCTCAATAGAGCCTATATTCCCCCCAGTCCTGGAACCTCTAGGGTGGGGCTCACTTTCCTGCATGCTTCTCTCAATTCATACCAAATAATATTTAATCCGCTGATCCCAACCTAATCAACACAAGGAGTACCACCTTAGCATGCTTCACTTTAGACTGTGTCCAAAGATGTCAGGCATGGAATGTTCTCCCCCCCCCCCACCCCAGTGAAACTGAACATTTATCCTCACCCTCACCCCAAAGATTTTTCCTTTGGTGCCATAACTCAGATTCTGCTTTGAGTTTACCCTTCTGCTCTTCTTTCTCAAGTTCTATTTATGAGTGGGATCACCCCATACTCATCTTTGTATTTCTAACTTATCTCACTTAACAAAATTCCTTCCAGTTCCATCCAAGATAGGTCAGAGAAGTGGGTTCATTGTTCTTAATAACTGCGTAGCTTTGTATGTTAACTCTCTTTTCAGCCACCAGGTTCTGGATGCCAGCACGATGCCGACCAGACTTCTCTGGACAGACAACCCCACCAATGTGTACTGGAGCTCCATTCCCCAGAGACCCACCCTACTAGGGAAAGAGAGAGGCAGACTGGGAGTATGGATCAAACAGTGAAAACCCATGTTCAGCAGGGAAGCAATTACAGAATCCAGACCTTGCACCTTCTTCAACCCACAACGACTCTGGGTCCATACTCTCAGAGGGATAGAGAATGGGAAAGCTATCAGGGGACGGGATGGGATATGGAGATCGGGTAGTGGGAATTGTGTGGAACTGTACCCCTCTTATCCTATGTTTTTTTTTAATGTCTCCTTTCTTAAATAAAAAAAAATAACTGCATAATATTCCATTGTGTAAATATACCACAGCTTTCTCAGTCATTCATCTGTTGCTGGGCACCTGGTTTGCTTCCAGGTTTTAGGTATTTAAATTGTGCTGCTACAAATATTGGTGTACACATAAATTTTTGGTTGGGTGTTATGAAGTCCTTGGGATAAATCCCTAGGAGAGAAATTACTAAGTCATATGGGAGTTCTAGTCATTGTCTTGTGAGGGTTCTCCAGATTGCTCTCCACAGAGATTGGACCAATTTACATTCTCACCAGCAGTGCAGAAGGGTTCCTTTGTCCCCACAACCTCTCCAGCTTTTGTTGCTGCTGTCATTGTTGATGTAAGCCATTCTCAATGGCGTGAGGTGGTTTCTCCATGTTGTCTTTATTTGCATTTTTCTGACAGTGACCTGGAGTAATTTTTTATATGTTTATTAACATATTGGCTCTCTTCTGTAGTGAATATTATGTTCATATCCTCTGCCCATTTTTGGATGGGATCATTTGCTTTTTTCATTGCAAAGTTTGGTGAGTTCTTTATATATTTTGGTTACTAGTCTCTTGTCTGATGTGGAGATCTTCTCCCATTCTCCAAGGGGTCTCTTTATTTTGGTGTAGGGGTTTAGTTCTGGGCAATTCTGTTCCATTGGTCTGTGTACCTATTTTTGTTCCAATAGCAGACTGTTTTGATTATGATGGCCTTATAATATAGTTTAAGATCTGGGAGTGTAATGCCTCCATTTCTGTTTCTTTCCTCAAGATTGTTTTGGAGATTCTAGGTGTTTTCTGGTTCTAGATAAATAAGTGTAATTTTTGTTCTATTCTTTTAAAGAACCTTTGTGGGATTTGATAGGTACCACATTCAATTGGTATATGGCTCTAGGGAGAATATTCATTTTGATGATATTAATTTTTCCAATGCATTTCTTGGTATCATTTTCTATTTTTTTTAATAGCAATTCATAGTTTTCAGTATACAAGTCTTTCACTTCTTTGGTCAGGTTTATTCCTAGATACTTATAGCTTTTGCTGCAGTAGTGGATGGGAGTGAATTCTGGATATCCTCTTCTTCTGACTTAGAGTTTTCATAAAGAAATGTCACTGATTTTTGTACATTGATTTTGTAGCCTGACACCTTGCTATATTGCCTAATAACTTCCAGTAGCTTTCTGCTGGATTCTTTTTTTTTCTACGTATACTATCGTATTATCTGCAACTTCTTCTAAGTCTTTAAGGCATGCAGTAAGGTCATTTATTTGAGATTTTTCTTCTTCTGTAATGTGTACTTATATAACTATGAGTATCCCTCTAAGTACTGCTTTAGCTGTGTCCCATATATTCTGATAGCTCATTTTCATTTGTGTCTAGGAATATTTGAATTTCTTGCTTGAGTTCCTCTTTGACCTAGCTGTTATTAAGCAGTATGTTGCTGAGTTTCCAATTTTTGTGACTTTTACTAATTTTCTGGGGTTTTTTTTTTGTTGTTGTTGTTGTTGCATGTTAGCGTTATTCCACTGTGGTCTGAGAAGATGCTTGGGATGATTTCAATGCTCTTTAATTTATTGATACTGTCTTTGTGGCCTAGCATGTGGTCTACCCTTAAGGATGTGCTGTGTCTATTTGAAAAGAATGTGTATTCCAGTTTCTTGGAGTGAAGAACTCTGAAAATGTCCAGGAGGTCTAGTTTTGCCACCTCTTTTATTAATTCTCTTGTTTCTTTGTTGAGTCTCTGCTTCGTTGATCTGTCTAAGTGTGAGAGTGGGATGTTGAAGTCTCCTACTATTACTGTATTACTATTGATGTATTTCTGTTGTTCTCTCAGTAAGTTTTTGATGTATTTAAATGGTCCCTTGTTAGGTACATAGACATTAATGATTGTTAAATCTTGATTGATTGATCCTGTGGCCATTATTTGCCTATCTTTTATTACTTTATTTAATTTAAAATCTATTGTGTCAGAAATGAGAATATCTGTTTCTGACTTTTTTTTTTTTGTGGTCCATTAGCCTGTATGATGGGTTGCAATCATTTCACTTTAAGTCTGTATTTGTCTTGTTGGGTCACGTGGGATTCTTGCAAGCAGAATATAGTTGGGTTGTGTTTTGTGATCCATCCTCCCACTGTGTCTTTTAATAGGTGAATTTAAGTCATTTAACAATAGCAACTGAAACAAAGATTAATGCAGTTCAACCAAAACCAGTTATGGATTTAAGGTATTGCCTTGCCATTATTCAAAAATTTTTTATTTGCTCTGATATATGGCAAGTATTTTAGTAATGTTCTCATTCATAGGAGGTCTTTTGGAACCTCTTTCAGTGCAAGCTTGGTGATAGTTACCTCCTTTAACTGTTGCTTGTCTGAGAAAGTTTTTATTCCTTCATCTTGCCTGAATGAAAGTCTAGCAGGATATACTGTCCTTGGTTGAAACCTTTTTTCATTGAGAGCTCAATAGATATCTTGCCATTCTCTTCTGGCTTTTAGAGTCTGAGTAGAGAAGTTTGCTGATTGTCTTATGGGATTTCCCCTGTATGTGACTTTTTGTTTTTCTTGTGTAGCCTCTAGGATCCTTTCTTTATCCTTATGTCTTTTCATTGTGACTATGATGTGTCTTGGTGTCTTCAGGTCTGGGTTGATTCTGTTTGGTATTCTCTGGGCCTCTTGAATATTAATGATCTTTCTGTTGTTTAGGGCTGGGAAGTTTTCCTCTATGATTTCCCCTAGTATGCTTTCTTCCCCTTCCTCTCTTTCTTCCTCTGGTAAGCAAATTATATGAATGGTACTCCTTTTGAGGTCATCCCATATGTCTCTGTTGTTGTTTTCAGTGTCTCTCAATCTCCTTTTTAGCTCTTCCCTCCTTCTTAGTTTTCTCTAGTTCATCCTCTGTCTGGCTTATTCCGTTTTCTGCTTCTGTTTAATCGGCTGTTCCTTCTCAGTTTCCTCCTTCAGTTCAGCTATTTTTTTTTAAATTTTGTTCTTCTAGTTGTTCTTATAGCTCAGCTATTTCATGTTTCAGTTATCTAATTACCTCAAAGTAGCTAGTATTTTTCTTGAGGGTTTCATCTATTGTTTCCCTATTTCTGACAGCCTTTTCCTCAATAGCTGTCTTCATTTCTGTGACTAATAGGCCAATTACTGCTTGGATATTTTCCTTATTTATAGTTGCTTCTGGCTTACTTGGAATTTTTTCTGGGCTCCTGTCCTGATTCATTGCAGTAGCAATTTTAATTGCTCTTGATTTATCTTTTTTTTTTTTTTTTGGTGTGGTTTGCATTTTTCTCTCCTGTCATCTTTCAGTTGTTGTGTTGTGTGACTATAAGCCACACTAAACTCTTTTCATAAATTAAATCACAAACCTTATAAAGTACAATAGCAAATGAAGCATAGATTAATGCAGTTCAACCAAAAACGGCTAAGCAACACCTCCACTCCAAAAAAAAAAAAAAGCAAAGAAAACAAAAAGAAAAATTAAGAATAGACAATTACAGACATAAACTGTCATCTATAAATTCTAGTGACGGTGGAAAGAAAATGGAAAGTAGGAAAGAGAGAGACAGGGAGGGGGAGAAAGAGAGAGAGAGAGAACTCTGAGTCTGGCTTCTTCTACAAGATAATTCACAAATGAGTTCCAGTGAATAGAGAAAGAAAAGAAACATAAAAGCAGCAAAAGGAAAGATTTTTCAGATCACCTATGAGGAAAGAAAAAGAAAAGAGAGAAAGAGAATCAAGTTCCTCTCACAATGGGTAGCACACTCTATCACCTATCAATGGAAAAAACAACAAATAATTTTGGTCAACCTCAGAGAAGCAAAAAGAGACAAGTGCAAATAATAATAACAATGATGATGATGATGATGATAATGAAGATGATGATTTAATAAAATAGAATAAAAAACCTTTAACAGCCAGTCTGCAGATTAAACCACTCCAGATTGGCTGCACACAGCCTTGTCCCCTTCCTAAACCAAGCAAATACAAACAGTTACAAGAAGCAGCTATCAAACAAGATCAAGAGGTAGAGGGAAGTAATCTAACCCAGTCAAGACTGAGCCTCTGATTGGTCAGTTATTATATCACTTAGAGCTCCAGCCCACTTCAAAAGGGGAAAAAAAAAGCCTTTGCTAGGGGAAATAGCTCCCCTCCTTTGGATGATACCCCTGCTGATCCAGGAATCTTGATAAAGAAATGAGCTCCACAGGAGTTAGAAGTAGCTGGTGAGGGGTTGGTCTTGTGGTTGGGAGTGGGCACAGTGAAATAACAAAACCATAGACTCCCAGCTGAATCCCTGTTTCCTTTGTCCTTTTTGGCCTCCTTACAAAACTCATGCCAGGTGTTGTCTCCAAGTCATCATCTTGGCTCTGCCTCCTCTCAGCCATGCAAGTTCTGAAGGCATAGCTTCCTGCCCAGAATCTGTTATTTTAAAATAAACTATTTCAACCCCTAAGTAACCTCCAGTACTGAAGATAATTTACAGGAGACCAATATTTATATTTTTGAAATGATTCACTTTTGGCTGCATGGGGGAATAAGGGATTGACAACAAACTCTGGAAGTTAAGGTTTGTAATTTTATGGTAAAAATAAGTTCACACTGAGGTGAGTACAAAAGCTCAGAGAGCATCAGGTTTATGGCATATAACTGTAAAAAAAAAAACACCTGTCTTCAGAGCATTTTCTATATATATGTCTTATATTCTTGGCTCTGTTTTACCTCTTTATGAAAGATTATTAAAACCTACAAGACAGCTTAGAGTTCCAAGGCTAAAAATAAAAGGTACAGAGAAGTATTAAGTATACAGGCTTTGGATCACAGTAGGCTCATACCTCACATTCACTTACTATCTATTAGCCAATTGGCTTTGCATGAGTAGCTTAACTCATTTGAATCTTAGTGTTTGCAACTATAAAAAGGGAGTTATTAGAACCATATCTCATGAAACCTTCATGAGAATTGAGTTAATAACTGCTACATCATGATCACTTAGTGAAAACTGCCACTTTGAGATGTGACACTTCTAGTCTTTGGGAGTTTAGTGCTTGCTGAAGAAGAGTTTCATCCATGTGAATTAAGTAAAATGAACTTAAAGGTCTGATTCCCTGATTCTCTTGCTTGTATTGTTGTTGGATAGGACAAAGAGAAATCAAGAGAGAAGGGAAAAACAGAGAGGAGGAGAGAGAAATAGACACCTGCAGACATGCTTCGCTGTGAAGCGACTCCCCTGCAGGTGGGAGGAGCTGGGGCTAGAACCAGGATCCTTACATTGGTCCTTGCTCTTTGCGCCATCTGCACTTAACCCAGTGAACTACCACCCAGACCCTCCCCCTCCTTCTCCTATTCCTCCTTTTTATTTATTTAGTTTTTGAGAGTAAGAGTGAGCAGAGAACCACCTCATTCTCTTGTTAGTTTCAGTAGTAAAACCCAGGACCTCAGTGCAGCAAGGCATGTACTTTACTGCCGAATTTACTGACTCTCTTCTCTTTTGTAATCCACTCATCATTGGATAACTCTTAACAATTTCTATGTGCAAAACAGTATTGCTAGAAAAGAGGTAAAGCAGAATGGGAAGAAACTGGGCATCCCATGAAGCTAAGCAGAGTAAATAACCAAAAAGACATTCAGCATCTGGCTCAGTGTAGAATGCTTGGCTGAAGAATTTACAAAAGCTATCAGCTGAAATACATTTATGTTACGTGAGATATCGACTGTAATTTTCTCAGTCATAATTAGTACAGACCACCAAGAGGTGAAGACACACCTGAACATATTATTTTTATATAATACTCTTTTTCTTCTATATTTTTGGTAGCAAGTATGCAATACTTTCATAAAAATTCATAGGTAGTCTTTATAAAATGAAATTCCAATCTCAAACCTATATTGGTCTAGGAATTAAACAATTCTCCAAGTGGGAAAAATATTAGACTTAAAAAAAAAAAGCTTGAAGAAGATACAGCCTGAGGAAAGCATAGGAAATGTGGAAAATGTTTTCTTAATGGAAATGAGCACACTACTATATACATTTAACAAAAATTTAGCATGAGTCGTTAGAGTACTTTCTTCCTCACATCTGACTATTTTGTAATAGGAAGCAATGAATTTTCTTTCTTCCCTCACCCCCACTATCCACTGCCTTCTAGGAAAAACAAATAAATTAAATTCTTTGTCTACTTGTATATATATGGCATAAATTCCATACAACATAGCTGGCAGAAGGACACAGGTTTTAGGTAAGTATTTGAGGCACTGACAACAGCTTTAAGATTCAAAAATGATTTGCTAGTGTTCTGCCATGTTTTATAAAGCAAAGATCATGTTGTCTGCATCACTGATAGAAAAATCTCCAAAGAAGGGGTTGGTTAAAAATGAGCATTTTAGTAAAAAGTAGTTGCTATTCCTCTGTCACTGCCCAAGATAGGAAGATGTGAAGTCAATTTACTGAGATTCAATTGCAGCTGACTTTGGAAGGAATAATATACTCATGTCTCTTTGGATGCATATTGAACAGGGAGCTCTCAAGGGCTGTGATTTTGCAGATTGAAACCTGATCAGACTTCCAAACTCAGTGTTCCTGTACTAGAGGGAGAGATAAATTCCTTGATCTGGGAAGACCAATGATGTAAGGGTTTCTCAGTTCATTTCCTAAATATGTGTGTAAGTTCTCCATTTTCATAATTTTCTTGTCAAGTTTGACACCAGGATGTCCCCTACATCACTGGATGTACACACCATCACTGGATGCTTCACGTGCTACCATAAACCCCACATTCTAATGTCATTTTCGTTGAAGTCACAATTTGATAGGGAGGAATTAAAGTAGGTGTGGAGTAGCTGGGGGGAGCAATACAAACAAATCTTAGAGTTTTGTGTCATGCTAGCCACAAAAGTAACATAACTGTCAGGGAGCAAGACTAGAAGACCACTCAAATAGTTCCAATTAAAATTAGCTCAGAATTGAAGAGACACAATGAAGATTTGAATTAAAGTTAGTTGATTATATCATGAGGTACTTGGAGAAACATCCATCCTGCAATTGTGACACTACCATATAATGATTTTCCTTCTCAAAGGAAGTCCATACAATAATTCGATTTTGACTATCTCAAGTATAATATCTTAAGTACTCTTCCATGAAACAGTCCGTCAGCAAGATGTGAACAACTGTAACATCATTAAATGTTATTTTGAAATTATGCATTTTTACTTTTGTATTTCTATAAAAGAATAGACAGATACTAGCCTATGTTCTAGGGTTTTTTTTTCCTCATTAGTATTGTTGTTGAGACTCAAGTGCTTGAAAGACCACCACTGTGGCCATTATTTTTTCTTTTCTTATAAAGACAGAGAAACACAAGGAGAGAGATGGGGAAAGAGGGAGCAAGATAGAAAGACTCCTATAACACATTCATCTTTGTGAAACTTTCTTCCACTTCTGGTAACCAGCTTGAACCTGAATCTTTGTACATGGTAATATGCATACTTAGCTGAATGTACTAGTTTAAAAAAATGCTTTCACACACACACACACACACACACACACACACACACACACACACACACACACACACACACACATCAGAGCACTGCTCAGCTCTGGCAAATGGTGGTGATGAAAACTGAACCTGGGACCTAAAAGCTTGTGGCATGATAGCCTTTTGCATAACCATTATGCTATTTCCCCTGCCCACTTGTCCATGTTCTAAGTGAGTCATAAGAATATGCTTTATGCTGGGGTGATGACTCAGTAGGTAGTGGAGAAGGCTTACATGCAGGTACTTTTATATTTGCTCTAATACTATCTGTGATTGAGTAGAACTCTGAAGCCCTCTTTTCCTCTGTAAATAAACCTTGGGTGTGGGGTAGGGTGGTGGTGCAACAGGTTGAGCACACACATTACTATGCATGAGGACTTAGTTCAAGACCCTGCCTCTCTTTGCAAGGGGAAGTTTCATGAGTGGTGAAGAAGGGCTGCAGGTGTTTCTATCTCTCTCTCTCCATATCTATCTCACCCTCCCCTCTCAAATTCTGTTTCTAGCCAATAATAAATAAATAAAATTAAAAAGAATTGATAATCTATAAAAAGAAACAAGGCTGTATTTTGTCACCCTGCCAGCACTAGACAAAGATAGGTTATAACATTTTCTCTTCTTTTTGGAATGGCTATCCAGTGGTGACATCAAAGGTTTGGCTATAGTCCTTTGAAACTCAGCAACATGACCAAATGTTCTACAATAAGTTTTGATGTCCATGACTTTCAGATGGTTGAAGAATTCTACTTCAGGCAAAGGACAGGGAAAGGGTTGGGGACTAGACTTTGCAAATTACAAAAACTGAAGAGAAAATGAACCTCTTGTTCTTGGTTCTTGAGTCTCATGTATGTTGGAACACAATCAAATACTTCATCATGTTCAGTCTGACTTACTGGCACAGCTGAAACTAGAAACCCCACAAGCTAGGTGAGTCTAGAAAAGGCATCTTTTGGGGGCATTGGTTAGAATATCAAAAGTCTTTGGAATTTTTTAATGTAAATATATCTGAGGGCAGGGACACCTACATTTCAGTAGACTTTAGTCATAATTCTTCTGAATAACATAATGGTATGATACAATGCACATAGGAGAAATTGCAGAGATTTCATTCTAGGAACTGGACATATTAAGGAATACAAGTAGAATACCTCAAAGGGATTGAGAAAGGTCAGCACAATAAACTTTTGGCACATAGATGGTCATGAATTCCACTGCTTTCAAAAAAATTCCATTTGTTTCTGGGTGAGTACACAGTTATGTCTCAGATTTGAAGGGTAAATTACTTTGGAGAATTTTTAAACCACACATTTTCAATTCATTCATTCATTAAGTCAGTAAATATTAGAAGCCTAATAAGATGTGCCAGGTCCTGCCCAAATGCAAGGGATTATGTAATGAGAAAACAAAGCAAATAACTTTGTTTCTCATCATTGTCCCTATAGAACTGATATTCTATAGGTCTCAATGATATATCAGGTATTAATAAAATAATAAAACTAATAAGTCTATTAGTTCATCTTCAGTTCTGGATAATGAGAAATACTGTGTTGTCAGAGCTAATATAACTAACTGATAGCATCTAGAGGGTAAAGAAAAAATGACTCGTTAAAACAAGAACAGTATAAAAACCAGGATGAAATCAGAAACAAGAGTTGGATTATTCAGGCAAAAAGTAGGGGGGGGGGGAATTCCAGGCCAGGGAACAGTACATACAAATGCATCATGGCAGTTAAGATAAGGGCACATTTGAAGAAAAGTAAGAGTGAGAACTGAGGATGTGAATGGCAAGGTTGGTTCTGATCACATAGAACTTTGTAGACCATTTTAATTTTATTAATTTTCCCTGAGACTAAAGGAAAAAAATAATAAAACACTATAGGTTAGCTATAAACAACAATATAATAGTGGTGACTGGATGATAATCCTAAGGATAAAATAAATATCTGAGTTTAAAACAAAGTAAATAAATAAATAATGTAGTTTATCCTACTCCCCTACTCCTTAAAAATCTTAAAACTTCTGATCTGGGGCCCATATTCAGCTTAGGAGCCTATGTGACCTCTGCATCCCTGTAGATCTGAGATCACATTCTGTGGTCATGAGTAGGAACATTCCAAGCTGCCCCAACTTCAGGACCCATTTTCCTCAGGTGGAGCATAAAGTATGTTGTCCAGCCTCGATTCAGAGGATGGAACATTCTCTATCATTGTTGATCCACATTGAGGGCAAGGTCCTATGGGGCCCACAAAGGGGTCTATTGTGTTGTTCCTGATAGAGATAACTGGTAATATTGGGGAGAGGGATTTATTTGAGATCTAGGCCCATCATATCTGTAAGGGAATCTCAGGACATCCCAACTAAAGCCCCAGCTGATGGGTGGCCTGATAGAAGATCGATGGGGTTCAGCTGGGGCCCTATACAGGGAGTCCTGAGATTGATTCCCAAACAGAAATGATGGGCCTAGACCTCAAATAAATCCCTCTCTCCATTGTTACTGGTCATCTCTATCAGGAACAACAAATCAGACCCCTTTGTGGGCCCCCCATAGAATCTTGCCCTCAACTTGAATCAACAATGATAGAGAATGTTCCATCCTCTGAAGGGAGGCTGGACAACATAGTCTATGGACAACATAGTCTACCTGAGGAAGATGGGTCCTGATATTGGATAGCTTGGAATGTTCTTACTCATGACCACAGATTGTGAGCTCAGATCTACAGAGATACAGAGGTCACATAGGCTCCTAAGCTAAATAAGGACCCTAGACCAAATCAAATTGATGGGGTTTACAGTCAACAATATTTATACCCCTTCCCCATATTAAGGAGCTACTCTCTTCCCTGATCCAGCTTTCTGATCCTTTTTCCAGCTATAACATCATCTCCCCAGACAATAACTAGGATCCACCTGTATATAAGATTTCAGGCTCAGGGGAAAAAAAGAAACTAGTATAGCCACAGGCCCTTTGTAATACAACTAAAATAGGCCTACTAGCTATCTACAGAATGGGGACACCCCCCTCCCCCCAAATTTTCATCTGCATTACTCCAGCCTTTATGTTCATGATTAGTTAACAATTTGTTTGGCTTTATATGTTATCTTTCATTTCAGCCACCAGGTTCCACATGCTAGCATGATGCCAAACAGACTTCCCTGGACAGACAAACCCACCAATGTGTCCTGAAGCCCCATTTCCTCAAAGCCATGCCCCACTAGGGAAAGAAAGGCAGACTGGGAGTATGGATCGACCTGCCAATGCCCATGTTCATTTGGGAAGCAAGTACAGAAGCCAGACCTTCCACCTTCTCTGCATACTACAAGGACCTTGGGTTCAAGGAAGCAATTACAGAAGCCAGACCTTCCACCTTCTGCAACCCACAACGACCCTGGGTCCATGCTCCCAGAGGGATAGAGAATGGGAAAGCTATTGGAGAAGGGATGGGATATGGAGATTGGGTGGCGGGGATTGTGTGGAGTTGTAACTCCCCCCATCCTATGATTTTGTTAATGTCTCCTTTCTTAAATAAATAAAAAAAGACAAATAAAATAAAATGTAGCTATCACAAAATGAGAAAAATTAGTAGATGAAAACTTGTACATTGCACAGTTTTAAATAAAGATTTTTTTAAATTATCTTTAAAAAAATAGGAAAGCTATCAAGGGAGGGGATGGGATACAGAGTTCTGGTGGTGGGAATTGTGTGGAGTTGCACCCCTAATCCTATGGTTTTGTCAGTGCTTCCTTTTTATAAAAAAAAAAAAAAAAGAGAAAAATCAGTGGGGTTTACAGTCAACAATATTTATACACCTTTCCCATATTTGGGAGCTACTCTCTTCCCTGATCCTGCTTCTGATCCTTTTTCTATTCATGACACCATCTCCCCAGACAATAACTTGGATTCACCTGCATATCAGATATCAGGCTCAGGGAAAAACAAACTTGTATAGTCACAGGCCCTTTGGAATATAACTAAAATAGACCTACTAGCTATCTACAAAACAGAGACCCCCCAACTCTTCATCTGCACTATTCCAGCCTATGGTTCATGATTAGTCAACAACTTGTTTGGCTTTATATGTTAACTTTCTTTTCAGCCACCAGGTTCCAGATGCTAGCATGATGCCAAACAGACTTCCCTGGACAGAGAACTCCACCAATGTGTCCTGGAGCTCTGCTTCCCCAGAGCCCCACTCTACTACGGAAAGAGAGAGACAGGCTGGGAGTATGGATCAACTTGCTAATGCCCATGTTCAGTGGGGAAGCAATTACAGAAGCCAAACCTTCTACCTTCTGCACCCCATAGTCACCCTGGGTCCATACTCCCAGAAGGTTAAAGAATAGGAAAGCTATCAAGGGAGGGGATGTGATATGGAGTTCTGGTGGTGGGAACTGTGTGGAGTTGTACCTTTTTTATCCTATGATTTTCTCAATGTTTCCTTTATGTAAATAAAAAATAAAATAAAAATATCTTAAAACATAATTTCTCTCCCACTAAGTGGGGCTGACACCTAAAGGGCAATATATGGAAAGAGAAAAGTAAAAACTTTACAATGAAAAAACCTGGAGACTCTGCCTTAACCTGGTGACCAAGAATAGCATCACCAATGATCAGCTATGTGAAGACATATCTGATAATACCATGCAAGGAGAAAGACATCTCACCTCATTCTCCAAATCCTTTAGCTCCAATCTAAAAAATTTCTGGCCAGTACTTTTCAAGAATGCCCATACAGCAGCCAAGGAGGTGGTATAGTAAACAAAGTAGACTCTCAATCATGAGATGGAGTTTAATTCTTAGCATTGCATATGCAGAGTGATGTTCTTCTTCTCTCTCCTTTTTTTTTTAAATTTATTCCTTTTTGTTGCCCTTTTTGTTTTATTATTGTTGATGCCGTCGTTATTGTATAGGACAGAGAGAAATGGAGAGAGGAGGGGAGGACAGAGAGGATGAGAGAAAGAGAGACACCTGCAGACCTGCTTCACCGCCAGTGAAGTGACTCCCCTGCAGGTGGGGATCTGGGGGCTCGAACCGGGATCCTTATGCTCGTCCTTGTGCTTTACACTATATGTGCTTACCCCACTGTGCTACCACCTGACTCCTTCCTTCTTCTTTTAATAATAAAAAAAGTTTCATATCCATTCCTTCTGAAATAAGTGAAGCTTATCATAAGATGTTATGTTATTGCATATATGTATTTACATATACATATTACTGCATTCGATGTTATATCATAGTAAATAGTAGCCAATCATATGGCATTGGGTACTCAGGAGAATTCAATGATTATGTTAAACTGTTAACTACAGAGGCACTCAAAGAAACCTTAAAATATAATAATTTGCTTAGGTAGCAATTACTCTCTTTCTCTAATGTTGATACTTCCAGAGTCTCAGACTAACATCTCCAAATGCTTCTGGCTTCATTTTTTTTTTAATGCTAAGTAGCATATGTAGCTTCAGTATGATTGCAACAGTATGCCTGTTATTGATATTTTGGGTACTTAAACATCTATTTCAATTATACAATAGTGTCCATGATTCAGAGTTATCTGGTTATAGTTCTTTGTAAATGCTCATGGTACTTGTGGCTAGGCATCCCCCCGTCTCTTTGCTGAGTGACAGAAACTACAACGTATATGGAGAACCGGTTAATAAAATGATAAATATTTATGATGAAACAGGATATTTGGGGGGGGGTGGCAAGATATTTGAGTACAAGTGGCAAGAGGGTAGAAAAAAAGTGGTCCCAAGAAATATTGTTTGTCTTATTGCTATCACATATGGTCACTTGAGTTGTGCTTTGGATGTTCACATCTTATTATGAGGACAACATAGGATTTGAGGAGTTGTGGAGATGGGGCAGGCAGGCAGCTCTGGTGAGACTCTCTGATCATAACGTAGGGTTATTTTCTCTATATGGAGAGTTAAAGAACACATTTGAAATGGAAAATTATGTGAAAGAAATCTAAATTGGTCAAATGTCAGATACATCCATGATTTATGTCTTCTCTGTATCTGTTGCTGATAAAGATACTATTAGGGGTGTGTGTGTGTGTGTGTGTGTGTGTGTGTAAGTAAAAATCCCCCAGGCAAGAAGACTCTGGTGGTCCAACATCGCCTATTTCCATTGATAAAATGATAAGATAATAAAAATATTTCACTAGAAAAAATAAAAAGGAAGGGAGTCAGGCAGTAGTGCAGCGGGTTAAGCTCATGTGGCACAAAGTGCAAGGACCAGAGTAAAGATCCCGGTTCAAGCCCCCGACTCCCCACCTGCAGGGGAGTTGCTTCACAAGTGGTGAAGCAGGTCTGCAGGTGTCTGTCTTTCTCTCCTCCTCTCTTCCCCTCCTCTCTCTATTTCTCTATGTCCTATCCAACAACTACATCAACAACAATAACAACAATAATAAGGGCAACAAAAGGGTATAAATAAATATTTTTTAAAAGACTTTAATAAATAAATAAAAAGGAAATTTCATGTCATCCACTAGGCAAAATCCCTAATCATTATTTTTATTATGCAATCAATTCATATTCATTGTAGAAAAAGTTGAACATTTATAGAACTAAAGAGTAGAAAATTGAGTAGTCCCTAATATGTTAATAGTTTGATATGTAATGTCAGATATTTTTCTTCATGTAAGAATGTGTGTACGTATGTACCTTAGAAATTTTGAACAACCATGCTATTGAATGAATTACATGTTGTTTTCATAGAAACACCGATTCCTATTCACAATGGAAATTAATTTGGAAGCAACAGGAGTTGGAAAAATTACAGGCTACATCATGAAACAAATGTTTTTCCACAAAATTTCAAATTCCACATCAAATAACTCTGGTTTCCAATTTTCAACTGAATTATTTCCTTTTAAACTGTTCATAATTTTTAGCAATGATGAGGATATATTAGAAAAATCTTATGAGAAAGGGTAAGCTAATATCTTTGATGTTGGTAATAAAAAAGAATTATACAGATACACAAGTAGGTGTTTCTCAAACATATTTCCATACGCATGGGAAGTCATGGTTTATTTTTCCTATAAAAATAAACAACCTGAAGTATAATTACTTTACAAAATCACATATACTGCTATTCATTTTCTAGGATTGCCAAATTATTACAGATCAGATATTCAGGATCTAAAAATCAAGGTTTAGACAAGATATATTCCTGCTAGATTCTTTGAAAAATAATCTGCTCTGTGTCTTTCTCCTTGTTTCTGGTTACTGCAAATAATCTTTGTTATTGCTTGATTTATAGTCATATGGCTCTATCTGCCTCCATTGTCACACAGAATTTCTTCCATTATGTGTTCTCTGGGTCTTTTCATTCAAAGCTACCATTATTCTCTTCCAGAGATGCCAATTGTTGAGTTTAGTATCCATTTCAATCCAGTATAATTTCATCTTAACTAAATTATACCTATAACAGTCTTATTTCTAAGTACAGTTATAATAATAGATAACTGGGATTAGGACTTGAACATATTATTTTAGGGAACACAATTTAAACTACTATACTATATTTTACATAATTTACTGTATAATATTTTATATATTCATTACTAAGAGAACTATGAGAAAAGTAAACAAAATTATAAAAGTTTATTTTAATTAATGATGCAAAGATCCAACTTGAAATTTACAACCATACCACAAATATTGAATACTCATAAAAAAAAGTGAATCCTTTCATTTAATAAACTTTAAAGAGACCCTAGGTTAGCACCACATTAAATCAGGCTGGGGAGACAGCATTCTATTCATGTAAATGATTCTCTTGCCTGAGATTCCAAATTGTAGGATCAATCCCCACCCAGCACCAGGATACAGCAAAGCTGAGCAGTGATCTGGTAATTCAGTCTGTGTCTTTCTGAGTATCTCTCTCTTCCTCTCTTCCTTTCTCTCTTCTTCTCCCTTTCCTTTTCCCTCATCAATTTAAAACTTAAAACATTAAAGTAATATATTTTGGGGGGGCATGGCCATAGAAAATGAGCAAACAGAATCTCACTCAAAACAACAAAGACTGACAGATATCGAACTTAACAACTCTCATCAAACTACAGCTGAGAAACCTGAACAAACACTGTAGTTTCAGGTGGGTGTTCATGAATATCGTGAGAAGGGGTTGGGATTGAAACCAAACACACATATGTTGACAGGGCTAACAACAAACAAACTACTAGGTCCACTCACCAAGAGAAAAAGAGAGAGGTACAGAAAAATCACTCAGAAACAAGATGAAGCAGAGGTCAAAGGATTATGAAAGACTATTATGGACATATTCATGCAAATAAACTAGACAATCTAGAAACAATGGACACATTCTTAGAGTCATACCAATTGCCAACTTTATCACAAGAGGAAGTAAATAAATTCAATCACTGGGGCAGAAATTGAAACAGTAATCAAAAGCTTTCCAAACAGCAAAAGCACAGGTACAGATGGCTATCCTAGTGATTTCAATAAAACATTCAAAGAAAAACTAACACCCATTCTCCTCAAACTCTTCCAGAAATTAGAAGAAGAGGGAATACTCCCAAACAAATTCTATGAAGCTAATTTTACAATGGTCCCCAAAGCAGAAAAGGACTCTATCAAAAAAGAAAACTACAGACATATATCCCTGATGAACACTGATGCAAGATCCTCAACAGGACAGAGTGAGTGGAACAGAAGCTATATTCAGGGAAATTATTGCTGAAATTTTTTTCTCACCCAAACAATCCACAGAACATAAACTTCCTGGAAACAGAATAACACTCAAATAGCAAAATACAAAAAGACCAACACCAAGACTATTATAGTAAAACTATTAAAACTCAAGGTTAAGGAAGGAATATTATTGTAGGTTGCTAAGGAAGGGAAAGAAGTGACATGCAAAGTAAAGTTATCAGATTCTCATCAGATTCTCTTCACAAATCCTAGAGGTAAGGAGAAAGTGGAATGATATATTTTAAATACTCAAAGATAAGAACTTCTGGCCATGCATACTCTATCCTGTAAAGTTGTCCCTGAAATACAAGGGAGAAATAAAGGTCATTTCAAATATTAAAAAGCTAGAGAATTTGCCAACATCAATCCCATCTTGCAGGAATTGCTGAAAGAAATCCCATAGAAGAAAGATTAACAAAGTAAGGGACTTCCAGGAGGCATGACCATGGAATAACTGGTATCAGATCAGAAGAACTTCATTCAGAATTGACTAAGCAGTTAGAAAACATGAAAGAAAAATTTGAAACGAAACTCCATGGAGTAAAAGACAATGACTGCAGTTCATGCTGAAGTAGAAGGCTTAAGAAGTAGACTCACACATGCAGAAGAAAGAATGTCCAGTCTAGAAGATATACTCTTTCAATTTAAAGATGGGTGTGAGGAAAGGATCAGAAAGATTTAAGTAATTCTGTGAAATTGCAGACTCCATCAAAAGGTTAAATATAAAAGTGATAGATATATCTGAGGAGGAAGACAAGTCCAAAGGCCCAGTGTCCATTTTCAGAGTAATTTTAGCTGAGAATTTCCCTCACCTAGGCAATCCTCAGAACATTCTCATTCAGGAGGCAGAATGCTCACCCAGATTTCTAAATACAAAAAGACCAACAACAAAACACATTACTATAAAACTATCAAAACTCAATGACAAGAAAAAAATTTTGCAGGCTTATTGGGAAAGGAAATAATTTACTACAATAGCAGAGTTATCAAATTTCTTTAAATAAACACTAGCAGCAAGGGGAAAGTGGAATGACATATTCAAACTTATAAAAGAGAGGGAATTATAGCCATGGATCTTGCATCGTGAAAAATTATCCTTTAAATATGAGGGAGAAATAAAGGTTTTCTCAAATATTCAAAAAATAAAGGAATTTGCTGTAATCAACCCCATCTTACAAGAACTAATGAATGAAGTCCCACAAAAAAGGAAGAAGCAAAGGAATACATACACTAAGCGGGGTGAACAGCAGTAGACTAGAACTAAGAACACAGTAAAAATAGGAAAGAATGATGGATCAGGGAAGAGAGTATTTCCTAAATATTTCTAGCCCTTTTTCCAGCCATAACATCATCTCCCCAGACTATAACTTGGGTCCACCTGCATATCAGATGTCAAGCTCAGGAAAAAACTAGTGTAGTCATGGGCCCTTTGGTATATAACTAAAATGGGCCTACTAGCTATCTCCAAAATGGAAACCCCAAATCTTCATCTTTAATATTCCAGCCTTTAGGTTAATGATTAGTCAACAATTTGTTAGGGTTTATATGTTAACTCTTTTTGCAACCACCAGGTTCCAGACACTACCATGATGCCAACCTGATTTCCCTGGGAAGACAACCCTACCAGTGTGTCCTGGAGCCTCACTTCCACAGAGCTCCACCCCACTAGAGAAAGAGAGAGACAGGCCCATTTTCAGTGGGGAAGCAATTACGGAAGCCAGAACTTCCACCTTCTGCACCCCATAATGACCCTGGGTCCATACTCCCAGAGGGTTAAAGAACAGGAAAGCTATCAGGGGAAGAGATGGGATATGGAGTTCTGGTGGTAGAAATTGTGTAGAATTATACCTCTCTTATCCTATGGTTTTGTCAGTGTTTCCTTTTTATTAACAAAAATTTAAAAAATAGGAAAGAACAAGCAAATAGGGGAAATGACAAAGCTGTTCTATCAAATGTTTGCTAATCGCGATCAACTTAAAAAGACTTTTTCTACACACACAGTGGTAGTTATTACACTTATGGTAGCCACAAAACAAAACAGGGAACAGAAATTTATAGAAAATATAAGAAAAATTAATGAGGAACTCACCACAGAAACTCATCCATGCAAAAGGACAGATAGAAACATATGGACAAAGAATAACAATTTAAAACAAACTCAAAACAAAAACTGGAATGGATGTATAGGAAAACCACAGGATGATTTCACCCATATGTGGAATTTAGGAAACTGAATGCACATACTTGAAACAAACAAATAAGCTAAATACAATCCATATTTAGAGTGTGGGAAAGAATTGTGGTTAACTAGGGGTGGGGGTTGGGCACAGACTTTTGATTCCAGGAAAATGTGAAATTATAATCCTATTGATTTATATTCTCATAAATCACTATTAATGTGACATGTCAGAGGAGAAATAGATGTAATACTTCAAGTTCTTTAACTGCCTAGCACATAGCTCTAAGAACAGACATTTGCTTTAGCCTAAGTAATCAATACATCAGATATGTAAGGTGATAAAACTCTTGACACTGAGCTTAAACTGTTCAAGGAGCTCTAAATGTATATGCTCACATATAGATTTTTAAATATCTAAGTCAACTACAACTTTAGGCCAGACAGATCAGGACCATTTGGCCCTGTCGGTTTGTAAAACATGAAGATGTACAGATACTACTAAAGGACACAAAGCACAGTGTGGTCTAGTATATTACTATAGATGCTAACCATTGTATTAGCATAAAAAAGAAATCCCCAACTAACTTGGTTTTAATAACAATTAATTATTCCTATTTTAAGCTCTTTATAAGACTACAAGAAACTTTGAGATACTCATTTCTCCTAGTCCTAGAACCTCTGGGACTATGCCCATACTTCTTGATATTTCTTCTCTCTGATTTCTTACCACTATACCACCTCTGTTGACTTCAACCAAATCGCTACTAGTGTTGCCATCCCACATTATGCTGCTACTGATTTCTTATGGTAGACTGCAATCAGAGATACGGAGCCTGAGATGTCAACATCACAACTCTTCAAACCTGTTGAGATCTTTCCTCACACAGGGGACTACCTACAGTCACTTTAGATGGCACATCATCCAACAAACTTATAGATACTAGGTATGGAGTAATGGTTATGTTACTGGGTATAAGTACATGGGTATAAGTACGCTGGGGCAATTATATAACTCAAAGTAATAGTATTCAATAATAAACCTAGAATCCTAGTTCTCTAATCAGTTAGACTTAAACCACTGTGATAAAGTTTAAGATCATCAGATAAAGAGAGAACTACAAAAATTGGATAAGAGAAAGAGACAGGCTCACTGAATAATGGTCCTTTTGGTCAATATCACACTACCTCACCATCTGGAACCCTAATCAGGGAATCATTGGATTCCCAAATAAATATGATGGACCAAGACCTCAAATGGACTCTCTGCACCAACTCTTGTCACTTCTATCAGGAACATCATCACATGCCTTCTTATAGATCTTCTCAGGACCTTGCCCTCACCATAGAGCAGCTATGGTATGGACTGCCTCAGTCTCTGAAGGGAAGCTGGGGTATCCTGCCCTGCCACTCAGGAAGATTGGTCCTGAAATGAGTGCAGCCTGCACTATTCCCAGATGTGACCATAAACTTTGAGCTCAGACCAATAGAGACTTAGAGATTACACAAACTCTGGTGCTATATATATGGCCTGGATTGAGTGAATGGAGGTAAATAGTTAATTCTATCCAAAGAATATTATCAGGACTAGGAGCTACTTTATTCCCTAGCAACTTTCTAGCCTTTTCTCTACTCTTATACCATTTTCTCATACAATATATATTTTTAAATTTAATTTCATGTTAGTTATCAAACTCAAGCAAAAACTACCATAGTCATAGCCCCCCTAAAATATACCTAAAATGGACTTCTGAGCTTTCTCCCAGCCTAAAATATCTCTAATCTCATCTGGTTCCTGTTTATTAACCATTTTATCTAACTTTATGTCCTGCCACTTTCTAGACACCAAGTTGCAGATAACACCAGGATTCTACACTTACTTCTCTGGGCAGATTACCTCACCAATGTGCCCTGGAACCTTACCTCTCCAGAGCTCTACCCCACTAGATAGAAACAGGCAAATCACTAATGCAAAGATTGAAATATTAATCAAAAGCCTTCCCAAGATGGCTATACTAATGAACTTTGTAACATTCAAAGAGAACTAACACCCATTCTCCTCAAATTCTTCCAGAAAATAGAAGAGGGAACATTTCCAAACATATTTTATGAGACTAATATTACTCTGAACATCAAAGTAGGAAAGGATTCCATCAAAAAATAAATAAAATAAAACCATGGACTTATATCCCTGATGAACATTGATGAACAAAGACCCTCAACAAAAATCATGGCTAATCAAATCCAACAATAGATTAAGAGAATCAAAACCAAGTGGGACTCATACCTGGGAAAAAGGGATGGTTTAATATCTGCAATTCAATCAATGTAATCCACCATATCAACAAAAAGAAAGATAAAAATCACATGACCTTATTAATTTTTGCATAAAAAACATTTGATAAGGTCCAGCACCTATTTATGATAGAAGTCCTCAAGAAATTGAGAGTGGAAGGAAAATCCTCAATATAATAAAGGTAATATATGACAAATCCACAGCTAACATCATGCTTAGTGGGAAAAATTGAAAGCTTTCCCCCTAAAATCATAACTAGGCAAGGATGTCCACTCTCATCACTTCTATTCAACATAGTCCTAGAAGTCTTTGCCATCATAATCAGGCAAGAGAGAAATACCAAAGAAATTCAGATTGGAAAGGATGAAGTTAAATTATTATTATTTGCAGATGATATGCTGTTATACATAGAGGGCCCCAAAAACTTTGCCAAAAAATACTGGAAATCATCAATAAATTCAGGAAAGTAGCAGATTACAAAATCAATACTCATAAATCTTAGCATTTCTTATACAAAAGATGGGCCAGAGAAAAGGCAACTCAAGGAAGCAATTCCATTTACAGTTGAATCCTGAAAGATAAAATACCTTGGAATAAAGCTAACAAAGAATGTGAAAAACCTTTTTAATTAAAACTATAAGACATTGCTAAAAGATATAGAGGATGATACAATGAAATGAAAGAACATCGTTTGTTCATGGTTTAGGAGAATATATATCATTAAAATATTGGTCCTACTAAAAGCAATCTATAGATTCAGTACAATCCCTATTAAAATCCCAATGACATATTTCAAAGAAATTGAATCGCTTATCTAAAAATTCATGTGGAACTATAAAAATCAAATAGCAAAACCATGCCTGAGGAAAAAGAAAATTGATGGCATCACAATTACTAACTTCAGTTTATATTACGAAGGATTATAACTTATTTGTTGTTGGTGGTGGTGGTGGTGAAATAGTCTGGAGCTGTTATCTCAACTGGTAAACTGCCAGACTGTGGACTGTTACCAGCCACTTAATCTCTCCCTAGTCTCCTCTCTGTCTGTGAGCCACATGTATTTGCACTCACCAGTGATTTGGTGGGTTCCTGAAGTCGTTCTAGTCCTGTATTGTTTTAGGAATAATACTTATAACAGTGTGGTACTGAAATAAAAATAGATATCTAGATCAATGAAAAGGAAAGATACCCCAGAAATATATATGATAAATGGTCCAAAAACTTTCCAATTGGCAAAAGAAGGTCTCTTTAGCAAATAGTCATGGGAGAAATGGACAGCCACTTAATACCATGCACCAAAAATAGATCAAAATGGACCAATGATTTGGATATTATATCTTAAACTATAAAATACATAGAAAAACATATTGGTGAAACTTTTCAGGGCCTTACCATTAAAGATGTAACTGAAGACTCCACACCATGGGTAAGGAAAACAAAAATATGATTGAACAAATGGGACTATATTAAATTAAAAAGCTTCTACACATCAAAAGAAAATTCCATAAAGATGAACAGGAAACACAGAAACTGGGAGAAAATATTTGCACCATTGTGGGGTAGAGGCAAGGAAGACAACTTGAGACCAAGGTCCAAATAAGAGAGTCTTTATTTACCTGGCCACAGACTGCCTGTCCCAGCTGGGGACTGTCTTCCAGCAAGGTGCTGTCTAGAGAGCAATGTGGGCTCAGTTTCACACAGCCAGTTTTAAGGCAGAAACCACAACTGCAGCAAGCAAGTTAATTACAGAAGCTAATATAGACATTATTTTTGGAACCCTCTTTGGGGAACATATAGGCATTTTGTCAGAGGATGAACAAGCAGACTTTGATAATCACAAATAGTCTTTATCAGCAGTTGAACAAGCAGGCCTTGATAATCAAAAATGATCTGGTGGAATGATAGAAACTTTTGTGACTCTGTTTCTGGGACAGGGTGAATTCTATACTTTGGTGGGGGTTTCTGAGACATCAGGAAGTTTCTTTTTAGGACCACACCCTGTCACATCACACCAAACATCTATAAAGAACTTACATAACTTAAAAAAAAAGAAAGACATACAGAAAGAAAGAAAGAAAGAAAGAAAGAAAGAAAGAAAGAAAGAAAGAAAGAAAGAAAGAAAGAAAGAAAGAAAGAAAGAGGCAGGGTAGGATACCCCCTTTAGAGACTGGGGTTATCCCTACTGTCATTGCTCTATGGTAGAGCCAAGGTCCTGAGAGGGCCCACAAGATGCTGTTCCTTATGGAAGCGACCAGTGGTAGTGGAGAGAAGGACCCTTTAGAGGCCAAGACCCTTCATATGTGTATGGGAATCCAAGGATTCCCTATCTGGGACCCCAGATTAACAGATGGTGTGATATTGACCAAACAGGCCATTATTAAGTGGGTCAGTCTTTTTCCCTTACCCAACTTTGTAGTCCTTTTTTAATCTGATTATTTTAGCTTTTCTCTCATTTGTTTAGGCATTGAGTATCATTTGCTGAGCCCAACCAGAGTTAGGTTTTGGGGATCTGTCTCCTTTGGGCCTTTCTGCTAGGCTGTCCTACTAATTTGGTCTAAATCCAATCAATTATAGAATTTATGATGCCACTTGAAAAAAACTGGTCCTGAAATGAGTGCAGACTGCAATGTTCCTCAGATGTGACCATGAGCTATAAGCTCAAACCAATAGGGACTTAGAGGTTACACAGGCTCTGGTATTAAATATTTAAATGCATTTACTTATGGTCCCTGGAGCAGGTGGATGGAGGTAAATAGTTAATTTTAACCATAATTTTTTAATATAAGAATGGGAGCTACTCCCTTTTCTAATCCAACTTTCTAGCCCTTTTCTCCACTCTGACATCATTCTCTCAGACAATATTCTCATCTAACCTCAGGCTATCTACCAAACTCAAGCATAACTACTATAGTTGTATGCCCCCAGGAACAGGCCTAAAATGGTTCTCCTAGGTTTCTTCTACCCTCAAATCCCTAATCTCATCTGCTCTGATCCTACTTTCTAGTTACTGTCATTGGCCATCTTGTTTCAGTCTAGGTCATGCCACCTTCCAGACACCAGGCTGCAGATGCTACCATGACTCTACCCAACTTTTCTGGGCAGATGACCTCACCAATGTGTCCTGGACCCTTGCATCTCCAGAGCTCTGGTCCACTAGGGGAAGACAGAAACAGGCTGGAGGTATGGATCAACCTGTGAACACTTGTGCTCAGTGGAGAAGCAGTTACAGAAACCAGAACTCCTACCTTCTGTTGCCCATGAACAACCTTGATCCATACTCCCAGTGGGGAATAAGTGATAGGATGAAGATAAGAGAACTCTGCACTCCAGCTCCATCAGCACCCAGAGAGAGAGAGAAGGAAAAGGAGCGGGACATATGGAGCTAGTTATGATGTCATGAGTGGCTTAGAGGGAAAGAGAGGATTGAATCAGGAAAAGAAGGGACAACTATGTATAACTGTGGATAGATAGTTGCAGAGAAGATGGTTGGCCCATGTCTAAAAACTTTAAGGGAACTGTGGTGGATTGCAGTGGGGAGAGTGAAGAATCAGAACTCTGGTAGTGGGAATGGTGTAGATTTATACCCCTGTTGGCATGTAATTAATATAAAAATATAAAAAAGAAAAAAAGAAAAGAAAGAGAACAACTTAAAAAGTGGGCAAAAGATACAGTTATTTAAAGAAGAGATACACATACATGTGAAAATCCCCCCAATGCTCATCATTAGAGATATGCAAATTAAAATGACATTGAGATTCTACTTCACACCTGTGAGTATGATTTACATTAACAAAAAAGGAAAGGATAACTGTTGGAGAGGATGTGGATAGAGAGAGACTATTTAACTGCTGTTGGGAAGGCAAATTGGTGTGACCACTATGGAGAGCAGTATGGAGAATCCTTAAACAAATACAAATGAAAATAATTTGTAATACAGGAATTCCACTCCTAGGCATTTATTCAAAAGACAGGATAACACTAATTCAAAGGGACACATGCAACCCCATGTTAATAGCTGCATTATTCACAATAGTCAAAACACAGAAGCAACCAAAATGTCCTTCATCAGATGACTGTATACAACAGTTATGGGACATATACTCAGCGGAATACTACTCAGTAATAAAAAAGATAAATTGCTAGTTTGTTTTAGATAAAATAGATGCAAATAGAAAAGATTATGCTTAGTGAAGTAAGGAGGTAAAGGACAACTACAGAATGGTTTCACTCATGTGGAATATAGAGAATTGAACACATGAACTTGAAAAAATTAATTCAACCCATATCTAAGACTGGAGATCTATGGTGGTTCTCATAGGGATGAGAGGGTGGGGACACAGACCTTTGGTAGTAAAAGCAGTGTTAAACTATAGTCCTATGATCTTATAAATTACTGTTAATTCAATTTGTCAGAAGAAAAGAAAGATTTAATACTTTAAGTTCTTTAACTTCCTAGGCTTTAGTTCTGAATATATATATATATATATATATATATATATATATATATATCTCTAAATAATTAATGTTTCAAATTTGTATTCTTTTAAAAATATTTATTTCTTTTTTGTTGCCATTGTTGTTGTTGTTATTATTGTTATTGATGTGGTCATTGTTGGATAGGACAGAGAGAAATGGAGAGAGGAGGGGAAGACAGAGAGGGGGAGAGAAAGATAGACACCTGCAGACCTTCTTCACTGCCTGTGAAGTGACTCCCTTACAGGTGAGGAGCCAGGAGCTCTAACTGGGATCCTCCGGCTGATCCTTGCGCTTTGCACCATGTGCACTTAATCCACTGCGCTACCACCCCACTCCCTTAAATTTGTATTCTGAATGAATTCTGACATAGAGCTTAAATTGTTTAAGCACTTCTAAAAATTAAAAAAAGAGAATAGTTTTTTTAAATGTTTTTTAATAAACTATTTTAAAGAAAATATCTTAGTTGCCTATAACTTCAGTCCTGATAGATCAAAATCATTGGTCCTGTCTGTGTCTAAGAAATTGTTATTATTAACAGATATTCTTAAATTGCATAAGGCATGGTAAGGTCAAACATATCATAGTAAATTATAACCATTGGGTTTTCAAAGAAAAATAAGCTCTTAATTAACTTGGTTATATTTAACTACTGTCATTTAAAACATTTTATAAGACTATAAGGAACCTTTCCTATTCTTTTTTAAATTAGTACTTTCCCTAGTCTTGAAATATCTGGGGGCTTTTCTGCCTTGATTTCCCATCTCCTGTTCCCTAACCCTGATATATACTGTCTTTGTTGGTCTCAGCCAAATCAACACTACCAGTGACATCATGCTAAATCATCTTACTAGTGCCTTTGTGGGGCTGTCTCCAGAGAAACCAATCCTGAGATGTCAACCTTCTAACTCTTTTAACCTGGTGAACTTTCCTAACAAATGAAACTACCTAATTCTATTTCAGATGGTGACAACATCACTGATTCTGTAATGAGAGTATCCTAGAATGCTCCCAGCTGCTTTCTAACAAAGTTACAGATCATAGATATAAGCTAGCATCTATGGTATTGTGTACAGTTAACATATCCATAAGTTAGGAGCAATTATATCCGTAAAAGTTGAAATACTTAATAGTCCTCTGATAGACTTAGATGTAATAAGTTTGGCAATCTAGTATAATGACCTAAAGAAGACACCATAAACTTTCTAGTCAAATATTTATTACTTAGGTTTAGACATCTTCCTCTCCTGCCCCTACTTCAGTTCCCTCATTCACTCTGGCTTGTTAACTAACTATACAAAAGAAATCAAGTTAGATTTGTTCTTCCATCTATAAGGCAGCAACATTATTGGCACCCCCTTGCCAATGTTTAGAAGAAGTACTATATACAATTGGACAAAAGATACACTGACAAAAAACACATTTCAGGGGCAGAGCCAAGATGGCGACTTTTGAGCTGCAGCTGCCATGAGCTCCAAGAGGCAGCAGTTTGTAACCAGGGATTCTCTGGATAGGGTAGGATCCTGGGATGTCTGTTGGAGGGTGAACACGGGCTGGTCAGAGTGACACCAAAATACAGTCCCATAACTCTCTCTTGGGCTGACAAACAGAGGCCAGGGGGACAAAGGAAAATCTTTTGATTATTTCTGAGCTCAAACCCCCAGCCTAGAGCCAGCTATTTTCTTTACCAAGATTCCTGGTTCACCAGCGGGTGTCATCTCTTCAAACTTCTCTCTCTCTCTTTTTTTTAAGTGGCTGGAGCTATATTTGAGTGACAAAATACCTGACCAATCAGAGCCTCATCTCTGACTGGGAAAGATTAGCTGGAGGTTTTTTTTTTTTTTGGATACTTCTTACAATTTGCTGTCTTTGTTCAGGCTGCCTGCAGACAATCTGGAGCTGTCCAAGCTGCAAACTTAACTATTAGGGTTTTTCTACTCTATTTTATTTTATTACTACTATTATCATATACACATGTCCCTTTTCCATTCACCTTCTTCAGGTTGACCAAAATTAACCTTTGTTGTTTTTTCCATTGCTAGGTGACTGGGTGTCCTATCCATTGTGAGAGGAAGTTGTTTCTCTCTACCTCTTCTCTCCACTCTCCTTTTTCCCTCCTCCTAGCTAACTAAAAAACAACAACAACAAAAAAACCCTCTTTCCTTTCATTGCTCTTCCTTCTTTTTCTTCCTTCCTTTCCTTTTTTATTCTTTCTTCTTTCCTCCTTTTGTTTTCTGAATTCACTGATACTCACTTGTGAATTATTTTAGGGAAGAAATCTGACTTGGAGTGGACTCTGTGTGTGTGTGTCTTCTCTACTTCCCTTTCTCCCCTTTCTATCTCTAGAACTTATAGTGGACAGTAGATTTGCATAATTTTTTATTCTTGCTTTCCCTTCTTTCCTGTCTCTTTCTTTTTCTTTTGTTTGGTTGCTATTTTTTCTTGGACTGGAGGTGTTGTTTGGCTAACTGGTATTGGTTGAACTGCATCAATCCTTGCTTCAGTTACTATTGTTGTAATTTCTGAGGTTGGTGACTGCATTTGTCATAAAGGTCTTTAGTATAGCATGTACTCAAAACACAACTGAAGAATGACAGAACAGAAAAATAAAAACCACATCAATTAAAAAAAAAAAGGCTAAATCAAGAGCAAATAAACTGCTACCACAATGAATCAGGACAGGAGCCCAGAAGAAACTACAAATCAGTCAGAAGTAACCACAGAAAGGAAAAGCATACAGGAAGTCGGGCAGTAGCACAGCGAGTTAAGCGTGCATGGCGCCAAGCGAAAGGACTATCATGGGGATCCTGGTTCCAGCCCCTAACTCCCCACCTGCAGGGGAGTTGCTTCACAGGCGGTGAAACAAGTCTGCAGATGTCTATCTTTCTCTCCCCCTCTCTGTCTTCCCCTCCTCTCTCCATTTCTCTCTGTCCTATCCAACAAGAATGACACCATTAACAACAGCAATAGTAACTACAACAATAAAAAAACAAGGGCAACAAAAGGGAATAAATAAATAAACATTAAAAAAAGAAAAGCATGCAAGCAATAATAAACTTAATCACAGAAATGAAGACAACTATGGAAGAAAGGGCAATCAGAATTAGGGAAACAACATAGGAGACCCTCAAAGAAAATACAAGCTACCTCAAGGTAATTAGAAATGAAAGCTGAAATAGCTGTTAGCTGAGCTAAAAGGCCAATTAGCAGAACAAGCTAATACTATAACTGAACTGAAGAAAGAAGCTCAGGGAAGGGAAAGTAGAATAACAGAAGCAGAAAACAGAATTAGGCAGACAGAGGATGAGCTAGAGAAAACAAAGAAAGAGGTAAAAGAGCTAAAAAAGAGACTGAGAGATACTGAAAACAGCAGAGACATATGGGATGATCTCAAAAGAAAAAACACATTTCAAGTAAAGGGCAATTGTTTTCTCTATGACAACTTCTTTTTAGAATTATCAAACAAGTAAATACAATTTTTCTTTTTTAAATGAGGTTAATTTAGACTGCATTAAAAACCTGCATCTATTTCCTCTCTAACTTGAGGTCAGACTCTGTAAACCTAATACTGGCTTGGATACAAGTGATATTGCAGGCTTTAACAACTTGGAAAAAGTCTAAGCCTGTCAGACAAAGAAAAGACTACAAAAACTGAAAAAGTCCATGAGACTAGTTCACTTAATGATGGTTATTTTGGCCAATACCAGGCCATTTCATCACCTGGGGTCCTAAGGACGTAGACCTCTAATAATCCTTCTCCACATTCATTGGTCACTTCTATGAGGAATGTCACCAAAAATCCTTTTGTAGGATGTGGGCGGTGCAGATTCCCCCACCCTGGGTAGAGGCCTATCACTTCTACACTGAGTCTTGAGGAGGTAGACCCCCAAGGCCAACCTGGCCTAAAGGCATGTCCCTCCCCGACTCTGTAGGCTGACATGGGACAGAGCTCAGGGGCAAGGGAGCTGTATCCTTACACAACATACCCTAAAGGTTCCTGCTTCTTGTGCATGACTGATACGTGACCTCCCTTTATAAGGTCATACTTGGGTCCTTAGAGGCTGCTAACTTGCCTTGGAGGCAAGCTAGATATGAGAAACAGGTGTAGCCTAAGAGCATGAATGAGGTGAACCTGGGGGTAATTAACATGAAGTGAGAGTCACGCGCTTTCCTCATTGGGTCCTATGTTCCTATTGGATGGTGATCAGTATATCTAACCCTGTGTATGAACAATAAATAAGTTGTCTCTTTGAAGCACTCCTGGAGGTTGGTATAATTCCTCTGTGCCTCACCCTCACCACCGGTTCCGGTTCCCTATGCTGCTCCCGCCTCTCCGCTGGGGAAGACACCCAGCATCAGTGGGACTTTCCAGTACCTTACCTTTACTATAAACTAGCAATGGTAAGGACTGCCTCACTCTTGAGGAAGACTGGCCCTGTAATGATAGAAGACTAGAATGTTCCCAGCTGTAACCATGGACTTTGAGTTCAGACTGGTAGAGAGTGAGAAGTTATATAGGCTCTTGTGCTAAATATGAAAATACATGATCCCCAAATTAGATCGATGTGGTTAACAGTTAATTGCATTTATTATTTTTTTTCTTTTTTTTTCCTTAGTTATTTTTTTCTTTTCTTTTTTTTTAATTTTTTTTTTATTTAAGAAAGGATTAATTAACAAAACCATAGGGTAGGAGGAGTACAACTCCACACAATTCCCACCACCCAATCTCCATAACCCACCCCCTCCCCTGATAGCTTTCCCATTCTCTAGCCCTCTGGGAGCATGGACCCAGGGTCATTGAGGGTTGCAGAAGGTAGAAGGTCTGGCTTCTGTAATTGCTTCCCCGCTGAACATGGGCGTTGACTGGTCGGTCCATACTCCCAGTCTGCCTCTCTCTTTCCTAGTAGGGTGTGTCTCTGGGGAAGCTGAGCTCCAGGACACATTGGTGGGGTCTTCAATCCAGGGAAGCCTGGCCAGCATCCTGGTGGCATCTGGAACCTGGTGATTAAAAAGAGAGTTAACATACAAAGCCAAACAAATTGTTGAGCAATCATGGACCCAAAGCTTGGAATAGTGGAGAGGAAGTGTTAGGGAGGTACTCACTGCAAACTCTAGTGTACTTCTGCTTTCAGGTATATATTTTGCAGTAGTTTATGGATACGTGTGAACATAAGCTCTCTCTCACAGAAACTGGTGTATATCTAGGTTATGGGACTTTGTTAGAAAGTGAACCACCTGGGTACTTTAGGTTAGTTTAGCTTAGCTTGGTATAGATTGCGCTGCGTCCTGCATGAATAAAGAGATACTGCCTACAGCTCAACCATGAGTCCCTGGTCGTCTGTTACCCGCCCATGAAGCCAGCCCGGCGAAAACAACATAGCCCGGCGAAAACAACATTCCTCCAGTGTTATTGCTGGGGCTCAGGGCCTGCACCATGAATCCACTGCTCCTGGAGGTTTTTTCCCCCTTTTGTTGCCCTTGTTTAATTATTGCTGTGGCTATTATTATTGTTGTTGTCAATGTAGCTGTTGTTGGATAGGACAGAGAGAAATGGAGAGAGGAGAGGAAGACAGAGAAGGGGAGAGAAAGATAGACACCTGCAGACCTGCTTCACCACTTGTGAAGTGATTCTCCTGCTGGAGGGGAGCCAGGGGCTTGAGACAGGGGGCTTGAACCAGGGCTCGAATCGGTATTCTTACACTGATCCTTGTGCTTTGTACCTTGTGCACTTAACCCACTGTGCTACTGAGGACCCTCACAACTTACTTTCTTCTTTTTTCCATTATAGACTTAAAGTCCTTTTGAACTTGTTCACCGTAAGAAAACTTATAAAATGTGTATAAAGTACAGTCAGTACTCATTAGTCAAGGTTCTTCTTTTTTTTTAACTAAAGGAGTTAATGTTTTAAGTGTAATTGTTGACATATGCAAGCAGTTTCATTATGTAATAGGCCCCAAAGTTTTCTTCCTATTCTCCTTACTTCACCCCTCTCCTTTGCTTTGGTACAATACACCATATATAGTCCATGTTTCACTTTGTGGTCTCTTTTCTTGATCTTATTTAAAAAAAAAAAAAAGAAAGTGAACCACCTGAGATGAAATTAGAGTGTACTATTAAAGGAAAGGTCTCACCCGAGAAATGAAGCTGAAGGGCTGTCATTCCACACGTGAAGTCTTTGGACACAGTCTGAGATGAAGCATGTTGAGGTGGCAATCGTTGCGTTGGTTAGGTTGTGATCGGCGGACGCAATATTATTTGGTATGGATTGGGAGAGGCTTACGGTAAAGTTTCAATTTCTTTGTCTGTGATTGGTGCATTTAGATTTTGTAGTTCTTCTTGGTTCAGTTTTGGAAGTGCATAGGTTTCTAGGAATTGTTCCATTTCTTCCAGATTCTCTAGCTTGGTGGCATATAGTTCTTTATAGAAGTTTCGCATGATTCTCTGGATTTCTGTGGTGTCAGTTGTGATATCTCCTGCATCGTTTACAATTCTATTAATTTGAGTCTTCTCTCTTTTTTGTTTGGTGAGTCTGGCTAGGGGTTTGTCAATTTTGTTTAATCTTTCAAAGAACCAACATTTGGCTTCATTGATCTTTTGTATGGTTCTTTTATTTTCGATGTTGTTTATTTCTGCTCTCATTTTAGTGATTTCTGTACTTCTGGTTGCTTTAGGGTATTATTTTTTTTTCAAGTTTTGGAGCTACTCTCTGCCCTAACCTGGCTTTCAAGTTCTATTCTCAACTCTGACACTATCCCCACAGACAGTATTTCTTGTCTACTTTCACGTTAGCTATCAAGCTTAAGCAAAGATTACTAAAGTCTTGGGCTCCAATGAACATACTCCAAAGCTAGATATTCTAGCTTCTTTCCCTCACAGGGTCCCTACTCTCATTTGTTCTGTTTCTACTCTTTGGTTTTATTTGTTAGACATTTTGTTGTGTTTTATATCTTACTGCCTTTCAGCACCAAGTCCCAGATGCTACTATGATTCCATCTTGACATTCTAGGCAGATGACCTCACCTATATGTCCTGGAACCTTACCTCTCTACAACTCTACCCTATTAGGGAAAATAGAAACAGGCTGGCGGTATGGACCATCCTGCAAACATCCAGGTCCAGTGGAGAAGCAATTATAGAAGCCTGAACTACTTCCTTCTACATCCCAAAAAGAATTTTGATCTATACACCCAGAGGGTTGGAAAGTGTTAGGTGAAGATACCCAGAGGGTTCTGTACCCCAGTTCCACCATGACCCAAAACATTTGTCACCAGGAATTTTTGTTTTTATACCAACACTGAAAGGAAAACAGATCTGGAAAACACCAGAGGAAGACAGTCACTACTTTTGATTATCTGATAGTAAAGAGGAAAAAAAGAAAGACACTTGGAAGTAGTAGTAGGTGTGACTTAGAAAGAAAATGAAGGGAAACCTATGGAAGTGATTTTTTTAAAGGACATATAGTGTGTGTGTGTGTGTGTGTGTGTGTGTGTGTGTGTGTGTGTGTGTGTGTGTGTGTGTGTGTGGCAGAACTCTGGTGGTGGGAATGGTATGGAATTACATGCCTATTATCTTATAACTTTGTAAATAATAAAAAACATTTTTAAATGATTTGTTATATGTAGGTGTGGGGTAACAATTTCCTATGTGTCTTGGGCCCTGCATCCCCAGAACCCTGCCCCACTATGGAAAGAGATAGAGACAGGCTGGGAGTATGCATCAACCTGCCAATGCCCATATTCAGCAGGGAAGCTATTACAGAAACCAGACCTCCCACCTTCTGCACCCCATAACGACCCTGGGTCCATGCTCCCAGAGGGATAAAGAATAGAAAAGCTACCAGAGGAGGAGTTGGGGTATGGAGTTCTGGTGGTGGGAATTGTGTAGAATTTTACCCCTCTTATCCTATGTTTTTTGTCAGTGTTTCCTTTATATAAATGAAAAATTTTAAACAAGAAGATATATACCTGATGCATACACATATGAATAGTTGTTCCACTCAGTCATCATTGGAGAAATGCAAATTAAAACCACAATGAGCTGCCATTTCATACCTGTGGAATAGCCTACATCAGCAAAATGGGAAATGATAAGTGTTGGTGAGAATGTGGAGAAAAGGGAACTCTGATACACTGCTGGCAGAAATGCAAACTTGTAAGGTTCCTTTGGAAAATAGTATGAGAGTCTTTAAACAACTAAAGATGGAATGATCCAGCAATACCAATCCTACACATATATCCAAAGGACATGAAAACACTAACTTAAAGATTCATATATATCGATATGTACAAAAATGCAATATTCACAATAGGGAGTGGAAGTAATAAATGTCCATTGATGGACAACTGGATAGAGAAACTGTGACATATATTCAGTGAGATACTACTTTGCATCCTTCTGGGAAAAATGGGTAGAACTTGGAAGTGATTATACATAGTGAAGTTAAGTAAGGAGATGAAAGACAACTATTTGATGGTTTTGCTCATTTGTAAAACAGAATTGAAACACATGCATTTGAAAGAAAAAAAGTAATGAAAAAGAGTAGCCACACTAAGACTCAGTGAGGACTATGGCAATTATGGGTTGCACAGAACTTTGGTTTTGGGCAAGCTATGCAATCACAGTCCTGTAATCTTACAATCATGTAAGCCATTATTAAATCACCAATAAAATTTGCAGGAATTAGCAAACTTAAAGTCTTGAGTTCAAACCCCAGTATCACACATCTCACAGTAATACTCTGGTTCTTTCCTTTTCACTCATTAATCTTTTTTAATTTTAAATTTGTATTGATGGTTAAAGGTAGTCTATGTTATTTGTTATTTGTATATAGTAAATTTTAGGGTCTTATTGTCCATCGTTATAAACACTGACATGTGTGAAAGAGTGAATACAATGGTCCTGTTTAAACACACATACTCTGGGTTCTTTTCCTTTCACTGATGGGTAACAGAGAAAATTACTTTCTACTGCTGGCTAGTAGTTAAGACTGTCTCCCCCACCCCCCTGAAACCATTAATAATGTTCTGTTAGATTGCATAATTTATAGTACCAGTTTTGAATGTGTAATGTAATACCATATACTGAAGGGTAGTTAGTCTTTCTTCAAATAGGCTACTGAAAATGAAATAAATACCTAGATTAAATTTCCATACTAGGGAAAAAGAAATGAAATTATTTGCTGAGTTGCAAAAATATGTAATAAACATTGTGGAAATAATCTAAATCTGAAAAAAATTACTTCATTGTTCTAAGTCATCACAGATTGTTTCCTTTTAAAATAAATTCCTAAGGAAAATATTGCTATAGTAAATAACAAAAATAAGTATTTTAAAATACAATGAGTTGAAAAATAACCTCTAAAACTAATGAAAACATTTTTTTTCAGTGTGTCTGACTTTGCAAATGAAAGGGTCACAAGATCTTTAAAAAATAACGTTTGAGCAAGAGTTGGAAATTTTTACCCTCTTTATATTAGACCCTAAATTATACTGTGAGAAAAAAATTCCAGGGGATTATTTACATTTATATAAACTTGTCAATACTTCTAGAGACTTATTTGTAGATCTTCTGTACATATTAGAAATATAATTAATGTTTTATATTGAGTCTTCTACTAAACTGACTATATATTTTTCCAAACCATCAGCTCTTTTCTTGTGTCTACTATAAATCAAAAATGTTATTTAGTCTTCTCCTTTTGCTGTTATTATTGTCATATTCTTCAGGGTTCCAACCCCTTATTTTACTAAGCTTTTGTTTTCCTGAGAAAATATCAAATTTCAACTGTGGGACTGGTACCAGACCATGTGGGAATTCCAAATAGATTTTCAATTTTCTCTGGGCTTTGAGCACCATTTGTTGTTTATTCCTCCAAAATGGTGTTATTTTAATTATGTTAATAGGATTATGTTTATCAGTACATGTGTGACCACCATAATTGTGACCTCATTTTTCCAATTTGGAAGAAAGGAGAAAGGAGTGAAGACATGCAAAGGTTAATTTAAGTATAAACAGTCTTGAAATTAAGATATGAGTCAATAACTCTTAGAAGCTTTTAAAATAACTACAGAACAAAATCAATATGGGAATGTGCTTTATAAAAGCAAAAATTCCTGATGATTATGGATATAAATTGCTTCTTACTTTAAGTTCCTGATTATTAAACAATCTGTTCTGCTTTATATCTTAATGCTTTTCAGCCACCAATCTGCAGATGCTACCATGATGCTAACCTGACTTCCCTGGGCAGATGACCTCACCAATGTGTTTGGAAACCCACCTCCCCAGAGCCCTGCCCCACTAAGGAAAGATAGAAACAGGCTGGGGGTATGGATCAACCTGCTAATGTCCATGTCCAGCAGAGAAGCCAGACCTCCCACCTTCTGCACATCATAATAACCCTGGGTCCATGTCCCCAGAGGGATAAAGACTAGGAAAGCTTCCAATGGAGGGGATGGGACAGGGAGGTCTGGTGGTGGGAATTGTGTGGAATTGTACCCCTTTTATTCTATGGTCTTATTGATCATAATTAAATCAATCAATAAAAAATTAAAAAGAAAAACAAAAATAAATAAATACACATTTTGAAAAAAATAATAAATTGCTTTTAAAATTCTTTAGAGTTCCTTATAATCTTTGACAACATTAATGAAAATATATATTTTATTTTTAAAATGTCCTTTCACATTATGTTTTAATAGCTTGATTTATTTAGTAAATTATCTTAATCATACAGGTGAATTTTTTCTAACTTATTTAATATGATCTAAAAAAACTGTAAATCATAACTTATTTGCTAGTTTAACAGTTTGCTCTATTCTGAAGTACTTTGTAAATGCTAACATTATCATAATTTAAATTAATTATCGATTTCCATCTTTAAAAAATCAAAGGATTACCCAGTAATGGCATAAGCACTTAGGTGCTCATATGTGCAAGAACCTGAGTTGGAGCCCCACTCTCCTATCTGCAGGGGGTGGGGGCACTTCATGAGCAGTGAAGCAGATCTGCAAGTGTCTTTCTCTCTCCCACTGTCTCTCCCACTCCTCAATCCTCTTAAAATTTCCCTCTATTCTCCAATAAAAACGGGGGGATGGTCCCTGGGTGTGGTGATATCATAATGTAGGGTTTGAGCCTTAAAAAAAGGAAAGAAAGAAAACAAAAGAAATTAGAGTTCCTTTAAGATGGAATTCTATAAAGAATTAAATGCTGAATTTAACTTTACTCTTCCTAAATGTCAGGTTGATTAACAAAAACATAGCAAAAAAATTTTTTTTTCAGAGCTGGTATCTCATACAGAGATGATTTTCATTGCTTTTAGCTGACTTTTTCATTCTTTTTATGTCAGATAAACAGGGCGAGGCACCATAGCACCACATGGTATGTTCCTGGAGTTATAGGGACTTGAACCTAGGCTGTGCACATTACAAGGATATCAGGTGAGCTGTCTTTAGTCCCCAAAGGTCTGTGATTTTGTTAATGTGTGCCCATGTCTTCAAATTGACTACATTTCTTAAAAACTTAGAAATTATTCACTAATAAGATTTAAGTATTTCATAATCTATTCCTCTAATTTGGATTGTGTATAAAGTAAAGGTACTTATACACTCAAGCCAGAGAAATTGTACGTAATCTTGATAAGTTTCATAATGCTAATGCTGTTTTGATAGAGAAAACCACAAGAAATGCAAATAGCATCCTCTTCTCTCTAGTACAGGTGTGTAATAAGCACATGTAATTAAACCAAAGATACATAATGGTTTGTTGTTGGATACGCATTTACAACAGCTGACTACACTCTTAATGTGTGGTTCGTGAGGTAATTTTCTTATGTCTCCACTCCTTGAACAGAATATTCCACATGGACTCATATACAAAATGATTTTGTGCCTTTTACACAGTAGATTCCCACTGCTGCCTGTAATTTAGCGTCTCTGCCATATCAGCATTACCTAAAGATGATTAAAAAGAGCATGTAAATTCACAAACAAGTCATTTTATTCTTCAACTTAAATAATTTAGAAATGCTTCCCAAAAGGAAAGTTATCAAAATGTAAGCCTTTCGACATGGTTTCCATCTTAGTGAAATATATCAACCGTGCATTTAATCACTGTTATGCATAAAATATGGTTTATGGCTTTGCTTCATATATCACAAAAACTTCTTTGTATATTATGAATCTGAGTCCTTTAGAGGGCATAAAGCAAATATGAAAAACTAGTACAGGCTTTTAAAAATCAGTATGGGATCAGGAAGCAATGAATAAAATATTTTCAATTATTTTTAATTTTACTTCTCCACCGAGGTCTTTTAAAAAATATCTCAAGGCACACATATGCACATGGTGTTTGAATTTCAAACTGGAAAAATGAAGAATGTTGAGTATATGTAAAGAATGTGTGAATTTATTTTAAACACTTTTAATGGTTTCCCCATTTTTTATCATAAGTGAGACATATCATATATGCACAATTAGATGATGCATAGTTTCTCTTACTGGGAATAGTGAGAAGAACTTGCCTACTATGGTAGATAATATGAAGAAAGATAAAGTAAATTTGTTTCTCATTTCTGAAAAAGTGATACCTATACCTTACCCATTATACTACAGTGTGTAGTTAAAATGGTCATGATGGCATCTGAACTCAATAACATTTTCCATAAATTACTGTGCAGGTATCATTAATCATTGTATTCAAGAGTTGTGGATCACCTGTTTAATTCAGTTGGTTCTGATTTACACATCATTTCAAAGAATTCAAAGGCAATAGAAATTAAAATTTTTGCTTTCCACTTTAGCTATACAGCCCTCTCTGCTCATCTCAGTACAGAAAGTTAATTGATCTGATTCCTTTGGCTAAATTTTAAAGCCTTACTTGAAATTGATGCTGGGAAATAATTTTATTTATTTCAGTTTTTAGTCGTGACATAAAAATGGCTTACAATATTATAAAATTACAGGGGTATAGTTTCATACCAGACCCAACACTGACTATATCTTCCCAGGCAGTATTTTTCATCCACCTGCATGTTAGCTATCAACCTTACACGAAAGTTTCTAATGATGTGGGACATACCTAAATGGACTTCCGAGCTTCTTTCCATCCCAAGATCCCTAATCTCACCTACTTTAATCCTAATTTTTGTTTCTTGTTTATTAAGCATTTTGTCCTGCTTTATATCTTACCGACTTTCAGCCATCAAGTTACAGCTGCTACTATGATTCTATCCTGACCACTATGGGCAAATGACCTCACCAATGTGTCCTGGAACTTCACCTGCCCAGAGCCCTACCCCACTAGGAAAAAATAGAAATAGGCTGGGGGTATAGATCAACCTGCCAATACCCATGTCCAGCAGAGAATCAATTACAGATGCCAGAACTCCGACTTTCTGCAAGTCAAAAAGAATTTTAGCTCATACTCCCAGGGTGAGAAGAAATGTTAGGGGAAGATGAACAAAGGGTTCTGCACTCCAATTCCATCTGGCTGGAAAAGAGGAAAAGAAGATATTCGGAAGTGGTAATAGGTGTAGGTGTTACTTAAAAAGAAAGAAAAGGCAGGCCCATAGAAAAAATTGGGCAAATATATATAAATGTAGACAGATGGCTACAGAAATAATAATCCATATCTGTGGCCTTGGGAGAACTATTGCAGTTTCCAGTTGGAGGAAACACAGAATGGGAACACAGAATTCTGATGGTGGGAATGGTGTGGAATTATACCCCTGTCATCCCATAATTTTTAAATCAATATTAAATCACTAATAGAAAAATTAAAAAAGGAAGTTAATGATTCTATTTCTTATTTTAAAAAAACCTGAAAACGAAAGGGCCTAAATTTCATTGATTATGAAAGTAGTACCAGAATATACATTATTAAAAGGAAACTACTGGAAATTTTTATAAAGTTTTTGATATTTATCTCTATGCTTAAGTGCTGCATAAAAAAGTAAATAGGTGGTTAGGCTGTGGCATACTGGGTTAAGCGCACATAGTACAAAATGCAAGAACCTGTGCAAGGTTCCAGGCTCCAGCCCCTGGCTCCCCTCCTGTAGAGGGGTCTCTTCACAGGCAGTGAATCAGGTCTTCAGGTGTTTATCTTTCTCTCCCCCTCTCTATCTTCCCCTCTCCCCTTAATTTCTTTCTGTCCTATACAATAAAATGGCTACCAGGGGCAGTAGATTTGTAGTGCTGGCTACAGCTATAACCCTGGAGGTAAGAAAGAAAGAAAGAAAGAAAGAAAGAAAGAAAGAAAGAAAGAAAGAAAGAAAGAAAGAAAGAAAGAAAGAAGAAAGAAAGAAAGAAGAAAGAAAGAAAGAAAGAAAGAAAGAAAGAAAGAAAGAAAGAAAGAAAGAAAGGGAGGGAAAGAAAGAGAATTAAAGGAAATAGGATGATGTGGCTGTGGCTGGAATGGCTAGGGACATGACTCAGCAGTAGTGCATGGATTTTGATCCCTGGCATTGCATGTAAAGAAAAAGACAGTGACAACAATTAAAGTCTTTATAAATAGTATTAGCAATACCTTGGTCTTTCATAGAAAAGTAAAACACAGAAATATCTGCACTATAAATTCTATAGTGATACATTGTATAACAATATGCTTATAAAATATATTTTTTAATGGAAGTGATGGTAGACCCTTTTGCAAACTTGAAGACTTCAGCCACACAAATGGTTTTCTGATATTTGATCTAACATATTAGCACACATATGTACTGAGCTGTTAAGGATCCTCACACTTGCCCATGTTTAATTTATATTTTGGTTGATATGTTTTATATCTACCAAGAAAAGTTAGATGAGGTCACAATATAAGAAATCTGGACTTACAGAATAAAAATTAGAATATCATTAGTGCTATAAGCCCCCATGACTATTTGGTCCACCTCTTATTCCCTCAATATACAAATCCTTGAATTCCTTGAAAGTTATTTTTCACATTCTTAGAGACATTTAGATATTATGGACTTCTCTCTAAACTAATGTGATGCCTATGTTCCTACATGTTGAGTGGGTATGGGGAGAGAAGTCTTGGAGACATACAATTTTCTTAAAATAGCATTCTCACGTCTCATATTAATTTGAAATAGTTCTCTGTATCCATCAAAACCAACTCTATGCAATAAAAATCAATCATGAACTGTAATTCAAAGCTGGAGGGTTAGTGAGTTGTACTTTCCTTATTTAAGTCACATGGAAGCATTGCTTTAGCCATTTTAACCAAATAAAAATAACCAATGTTCATTATAAGAATGAGTTTATTTCCGTAACTCTTGAATATGTGAAGGCCTCAGGAATGCACTTCTCTCTCTCTATTTCTTTTTTTAATATATTTTTATTTATTTTCCCTATTGTTGCCCTTTTTATTGTTGTTGTAGTTATTATTGTTGTTGTTATTGATGTCATCATTGTTAGGACAGAGAGAAATGGAGAGAGGAGGGGAAGACAGAGAGGGGGAGAGAAAAACACCTGCAGATCTGCTTCACCGCTTGTGAAGCAACTCCCCTGCAGGTAGGGACCAGGTAACCCGTTTTGCTACTGCTGAAGAGACCAGTTGGAGTCATAAGTCATGAGTATTCACACTTTCATATATGGAAAAAAAAAATCCAAACAAACAAAGCTATGAAGAACTAAAAATGGGCTAAAAATCTAGCGAATTCTTAGTCTCTGGAATTGTCTAAGCAAAGACAGAATGATCATTATTCAAATGTGACCCAAATCTAGTTATTATTGAGGTATCTTACAGGCCTATCCTCAGAATAAACTCAAGGGGGGTTTGAGAAAGTTTATTGGTTAAAGGGTTTCATGGGACAGCAATAAAAGTATCTTCCACTCTAGATGGCTAAGATAGTGTTTCTTTTATTTATTCAGTAATCTTGGATATTACTTTTAATTTTTTAAAATGATTTACAGATGTAATTTATATTTTAAATAATACATGCCAAGTCTAACAACACTTATACATTTGTCTAAAATACATTTAAATAAAAAATGAAATATTTGACAAGGGACTAAGACTATTTAGTTGGGAAAAATAGTCTAATAAATAAAGAATAAGAGAATTAAATATTCATATGTAAAGAATGAAAACAGATCCCTGTCTACTTTATATAGCATGCACAAAAAATTAACTCAAAAATGTATTAAATTTTTTTTTTACTTTTTTTAAAATTTTTTTATTTAAGAAAGGATTAATGAACAAAACCATAAGATAGGAGGGGTACAACTCCACACAATTCCCACCACCCAATCTCCATAACCCACCCCCTCCCATGATAGCTTTCCCATTCTCTAGCCCTCTGGGAGCATGGACCCAGGGTCATTGAGGGTTGCAGAAGGTAGAAGGTCTGGCTTCTGTAATTGCTTCCCCGCTGAACATGGGCGTTGACTGGTCAGTCCATACTCCAGTCTGCCTCTCTCTTTCCCTAATAAGGTGTGTCTCTGGGGAAGCTGAGCTCCAGGACACATTGGTGGGGTCTTCAATCCAGGGAAGCCTGGCCAGCATCCTGGTGGCATCTGGATCTGGAACCTGGTGATTGAAAAGAGAGTTAACATACGAAGCCAAACAAATTGTTGAGCAATCATGGATCCCAAGCTTGGAATAGTGGAGAGGAAGTGTTAGGGAGGTACTCACTGCAAACTCTAGTGTACTTCTGCTTTCAGGTATATATTTTGCAGTAAGTTTATGGATACGTGTGAACATAAGCTCTCTCTCACAGAAACTGGTGTATATCTAGGTTTTGGGACTTTGTTAGAAAGTGAACCACCTGAGATGAAATTAGAATGTACTATAAAAGGAAAGGTCTCACCCGAGTAATGAAGCTGAAGGGTTGTCATTCCACACGTGAAGTCTCTGGACACAGTCTGAGGTGAAGCATGTTGAGGTGGCAATCGTTGCGTTGGTTAGGTTGTGATAGGTGGATGCAATATTATTTGGTATGGATTGGGAGACGCATACGGGAAAGTGGGCCCTATCCAAGGGTTCCAGGGAAGTAGGGGCTCTATAGTGGAGATGTGAGGTTCCTGCTGTCTTAGGGTTCAAAAAGACAATCGATAGTTAATGTATGAGAGGGGGAAAATTAGTTGTATGTCTCAAAGTTTCTCAAAACACAAACTGAATCTTTTTAATATATAGGCTGTGTATTTGATATGCGGACTCTCTCAAAAGCCTAGACCAAGGAGATTAGAAGCATCCAATAGCACAGCTATATACAAGATACTGGACACTGTACAGCAAACCATAACAAAAGGACTTTTCAAAGTTAACCCAATTACCAAATAATGTGATGATAACATGTATTAAATAGTTAAGTGTAAAGCCAGAAACTGCAAAGTTCCCAGAATAAAACCTAGAGGGGAAACTACTTTACATGAGTGTCAGCAATAATTTTCAGGATGTGACACCTAAAACATGAAGAACAAGGTAAAATATAAGTGAAGCATATCAAACAGAAAAAAAATATCAAATTTGTTAGATAAGTAATTTGGTAAAGATGATTTAAAAAGTACAAACTTGTAGTTATAATAGGTATAGATGTGGTTTACAACCCCTCTGAAAAATACTGAGTTGGGGATGGGGGCAGGGGAACCATTAATAATGGAATAAAAGGGAGTTGAGCGGTAGGGCAGAGGGTTAAGCGCACGTGGCGCAAAGCGCAAGGACCAGCATAAGGATCTCAGTTCGAGCCCCGGGCTCCCCACTTGCAGGGGAGTCGCTTCACAAGCCGTGAAGCAGGTCTGCAGGTGTCTTTCTCTCCTTCTCTCTATCTTCCCCTCCTCTCCTGATTTCTCTCTGTCCTATCCAACAATGACATTAATAACAACAATAATAACTACAAGAATAAAACAACAAGGGCAACAAAAAGGAACAAATAAATATAAAAAACATAATAATGGAATAAAAAATCACTAAGTCTTATAAATACCCCCCAAAGACATGGGACATATATTTAATGGAGTACTGCTTAGCAGTTAAAAGTCTATACATGGCCCTTTGAGACTAAATGGATGGGACTGGCAGTGATTATGTTTAGTGAAGGAAAACTGACAATTATGGGAGGATTTCATTCATAAGTGGAGTGCAGAGAATTGAAACACATGAACTTGAAAAAATATATATACATGTATACACATATATACATGTATACACATATATAAATATATATGTATATATATTTATATATATAATTAATACCTATGACTTTGGGAGAACCATGCTTACTACTGGAGGGGGATGGTGGCACAGAACTTTGGTGGTGGGAATGGTGTGGAATTATACCCCTATATATTTTTTTTCTTTTTAATTTCCACTAGGGTTTCACTGAGGCTTGTGCCTGCATGGTGAACCCACTGATCCTGGTTGCAATTTCCCTCCCTTTATTTTTTAATTATTTGGTAAGTTAGGGAGAAACTGCAAGAAGAGGAAAATATGGGGAGATAGGAAGAGAAACAGAGAGACACCTGCAGTACATACTTTACCACTTGTGAAGCTTCTCCCCTGCAGGTGGAGAGTGGGTCTTTGTGCATGGTAACGTGTGCACTAAACCAGGTTTAGTGCTACCACCCAGCTCCCATACCTATTGTCTTATAATCTTGTAAATCACTATTAAATCATGTATATATATCCCAAGAATTAGGTCCCAGGATCAATTTCCTGGTATCACAAATGCCAGAGTGTTGCTCTATTCTAGTCTTCCTCTCTCTCACTCTTTTCCAATTCATAAAATAAATAAAACTCATAGTTTTAAAAGTACAAACTTAAGTAATAAGATAAATCATGGGGATAGAATTGCAACATGATAACTATAACTAACATTGCTATATAGAATGGTTGGTTGAAAGATTTTTAAAGAGATATAAAGAGTTTCCATTACAAGAAAAAAAATTGTTTCTTTTTCTATTATTATATTAGATGATGGATGTTAGGTAAGCTTATTGTGGTGAACACTCCACAATATTTATGTCATTGTGCACGTCAATTACATCTAGACAGAACTGGGAAAATCAAATATTTAAATTACTTCTGATGTGTTAACCTGAGAAAGATCAGTCAAATGTGGTTCAGACATTACTTGTTAATGAAGTGTCTTGCAGGCCTGTGCTCAGAATAAAAGCAATTGTGAATATTCCTAATAATAACAAGTTCTAGAGCTAACTCTTTGACTCTGAATGACAAATGAGATGCAATTATGCTGGCTTGTTTGTTCATCATGTATATATTCTTTACCAGAGAAGAAAAGTGAGTTGTGAACAGGTTTTCATAACTTTATTGGGTATTCCTAATACTATGTCCCTTTCTAAGTTAGTTCCAAATGACACTTTTTTCTGACTTCAAAAGATTTTCCCACAATGATATATTAGTGGCAGAGATGTTTTCAAATTTGTGGTCATCTAACTTATAACCCACAATTTAATAAAAACAGCATGCATATACCACAGATTTCAATATCTGTGAAGCAGGAGAAATAGCACAAGATATTGTCTGGCCAAGAATATGAAAACTGAGGTTTGAGAGATGATATTATTTGCCCCATATTATATAGCCATTAATGCTAAGACCAGGAATAAAATCCAGATTTATTAAATTTGAGCCCATCAGTCCTTCCACTACTGTGATTATGGAAATACAGAAGATATACAGTATATTTAAAGTGTGATTTTAGAACTAAACTGCTAGAGTTTGTTTCTTCTTATTTTTCCTCTTTTTAATTTTTTATTATTATCTTTATTTATCGGCTAGAAACAGCCATAAATTGAGAGGGAAGGAGGAGATAGACACCTGCAGCCCTGCTTCACCACTCGCAAAGCTTTCCCCCTGCAGGTGGGGGGCAGGGGGTCGAAACTGGGTCCTTTTGCACTGTAACATGTCATTCAACCAGGTGCTCCACCACCTGGCCCCTATTTTTCCTCTTTTTTAAATTAGTGATTTAATAATGGTTTATAAGAGTATAAGCATATAGGGGTATGGTTTCACACCACATCCATCACCAAAGTTCTGTGTTTGCCCACCCCAGTAATTACCATCATATTGGGTTGTCAGAAAAGACATGACGCATTTTTGTACAGAACATAGAAAAAATACATCATGACTTTTCTGATAACCCAATAATTCTCATAAAGTCTTAGAGATTGTTTAGTTACTAAGTTTGTTTGGTTTTTGCAAGATTATGTATTTCACTTCTTTACATTCCACATTTAAGCAACATTATCTGGTAGCTAGTTGTCTTTCACCTTCTTACTTACCTATGTGCCAACAACTGTATTATAAACTATTAATCCTCCAATGAAATGATAAAAAATCAAGATGATACTTATGTCACCAGTTTTAGAGCTTTTCATGAGTTTACACTCTGAAATGTAGGATGATGCTTAATGGATCTTATGTAGTATTCCTTTCTAGATAAAATGCTCCCCAGTATCATTTACTTGAGAAAACTGTATGTTGCTATTTCTCAACCATTCCTAGTACTTCCTCTCTCCTCTTCCTTTTTAAAAGCTTTCTTTCCTTCCTTCCTTCCTTCCTTCCTTCCTTCCTTCCTTCCTTCCTTCTTTCCTTCCTTCCTCCCTTCCTCCCTCCCTCTCTCCTTTTTCTTTTTGCCTCCAGATTTATTGCTGGGGCTCAGTGCCTACACTATGAATCCAATGCTCCTGGAAGCCATTCCTCTTCCTTCCTTCCTCTCTTTCTTTCTTTCTTTCTTTCTTTCTTTCTTTCTTTCTTTCTTTCTTTCTTTCTTCCTCTCTCTCTCTCTCTCTCTCTTTCCATAGAACAGACAGAAACTGAGAAGCAAGTGAGAAATAGAGAGGGAGAGAGGGGCAGGGTAGATAGCATAATGCAAACAGACTCTCATACCTGAAGCTGCAAAATCCCAGGCTCACTCCTCAGCACCACCATAAACCAGAGCTAAGCAGCAATCTGGTTAAGGTGGGGGGGGGGGGGGGGGGGGAGTCTTGCCTGCAGACCTGCTTCACCACTTGTAAATCCCCTCTGTAAGTGGGAAGTGAGGGCTCAAATCAAGGTCCTTGAGCATAGTACTAATTATGCTTAACTAGGTATGCCACTGCCCAGCCCCCTCAAAAGCTGTTCTTTCTATAGTGTAACTCCTTGGTGGTTAGCAGAATTCTCAGATGTCATGAAGTTTCTCTGCCTTTTATACATATTTTGTATACTTCTCTTAATATGAGCAGAATTTTTGACATGACTGAATGTTAATCTTGTGGTTAGATTACAAGTCAGTTGGCTCTGAGCTAATTAACAGGGAGATCATGTGGGTGGAGTAAATTTAATCAAAAAGAGTTTAAGAGAGCCTGGCACCTCATAATCAGAAAAATTTTCTGCTGGTTTTGAAGAAACACACTGTCATATTAAAAGCGAAATACAGATGGCAGATTAAAGCAAATACTCAAGCCTATCTCTTAGATAGTGGCATCATTCTGTGGCAGCTGAGAATGACCCATAGCCAGCAGCCAGTATAAGAATGGGGACTTGGTCTCATAAATTCAAAGGACTGAATTCTGACAGCAGCCTGAGTAAGCTTAGGTGAGGAACCCAACCAACATAGTCTGTAGCCCTGGGTAATGCCTTGCTTTCAGTCTAGTCAGATCCTGAGCAAGGGGCCCAGATAATGAACCTGATCCACAGAAACTATGAGCTGATAAATGAATAATTAAAGGAGCTAAGGTTGTAGTAATTTGTTAGGCGCTATAGACAACTAACATAGCCAAGCCTCAGTTTCACCGGAAAGTATCCTACCGCTCACCTGACACCCTTTTTCTTTTTCTTTAATTGGAATGTTAATGGTTTATAATACAGTTGTTGGTACATGAGTACCAACATGAAGATAGATGTCTGCAAAACACTCTCACCCCCAAATTAGGTCCATCATCATGTTCCAGACCTGAAAGCTGAACCACTCCACCCCCCCCCCCATCCCTCCCCGGTATAAATGTGTCTCTTGTGTTTGACTTGACTTCTCCATCCAAAAAATTATGTCTCAAAAATTTGGCAGGATATCAATCTCCTCTTATGACACTTCCTACTTTTCCTAGTCTCTTGTATTACTCCTATTTTTCCTCCTCAACACTAATGTCCCTGAAGAGTAGAGACATCCCTGTGTATGTCTATATGCAAATGTTTTGTAGAACCATTGAACCAAGTACTTACATAGCCATCAAGCAAATATATGTCAGGAATTTAAGAGTTAAAGCTTTAGTCAGTCTTCATGTTCATTTCAGCTTCATGTGACTTAGCACAAGTTCAGAAATTTGTGACCTGACCCTCTCCCTAAAACTGTCACACTAAAGCCCACTACTTTTATCAAAAAGCAAATGGCATGCAAGTTCAATATACTTAACATTCAAAGTTGAAGGTCATAAAAAACACAAGCGTTAGGAAATCTGCAGATAAGGTAGAATTTTGAAGTACTGGGACATTGTGCCGCTTACTACACAGATGTGAGTTTTGTTGGAAGCCCTTGCTTGCCACCCACTTGTGTCACTTCCTTTTGTCCTAGCATCACAGTTTCCCTCACCTGTATGTGTTTGGTGGATTTCAATAATGAGGAATCTAGGCTCAGAAAAAGAGCTTCCACTGGCAGTGGAAGCATTACGACCAGAGTTGGTTAATTGAAATCATGCATCGAACTAAGTTGCCACTCTGATGCGATCTGACAAAAATGATCATAGGATAAAATTGCCTCTTGCTGATCCCCACCTATCTTACATTTCAACTTGCAACAAGATTGAAGCAAACTGCTCCAATTTACTGCTCCCAACCTGCTGATAATGGACACTTTGCCGTGCACTCTCCCTTCATTACTGCTCAGGTCAGGGCTGTTAACAGGGACTCTTGCCACTTTTGACAGATAGTCACTACCAAGATGAATGGCGGTAGCCACATGACCACTTAGGACCAGGCCTTCCCTCTCTAGCACCTTCAAAATGTCTTTAAAAAAATAAAAAATAAACGTACTTCACTGTTTAACTCTTTATTAACTAGGAGAATCAATAGAAACCAGGCAACTATGACCTAGTGATTCTTTTACTATGCCACTTCAACTATTTCAAAGAGACCATTTAACAGCATTTTTAAAAGAAACTTTCTAGTGAAGAAGCCTTTGTACATTTTGTTCTTTGGGGGAATCAGACCCTGGGCTGTAAATTGAGTTCTTTGACAAAGGGAAGGAGTTGTTAGCCCAAAGTCTCAGCTGAGCTAAAGCTTATGAAGAAGTCACTTTTTCTGAGTTAAATATTACTTATTAAAGGATACAATTACTTATTAAAGAAGATAGGTTATTTTAATACTGTACAGATGAAATGAAGCCTATGATGTAGATATTCCATTATTTCAGTTGTTCACCAGCAATCCTCATGAAGAAATACTTTTATGAAGAACTACTAAGAACACATTTCTGAGTTATTCTATGTATACTTAGAAAGGCAAAAAGATGAAAGGAGGAGGGAGTGAGAACATGTATCAACCTGTGCTGCTTCCTTTAGTAGAAACATCAAGTTTAAATATTAGGTGCTTACAGGAATAAGCTTCAAGAGCAAGCTAAAAGAGGAAGTAGAATGCAGATGTTCTGTGTTCAAGATGTTTAATTCTGTATATAAAATAAATGTAGCTTGTATACAGTGCTTGCTTAGATTATATCTAATTCCTGATTATTAATTCATTTTTGCATTTGACAGTCAAATGTGTTCTCACAACTTTTATTAGATTTACATTGCATTGTCTAATTCTCTTTGCCTCATGAAATCAGATGAACTATTAAATACCATAATCTGTTTCCCACCATTAAAATTAGTTGATTTTCTTGTCACTTTAGAACTAATGAATTATCTAGAGATAGGCTCATAAACTATAAAGCATAGTGAGAAAGTTCTTTTATTCCCCATCATTTCTAGTAAGTTTGATGGGTCTGGTGCCTTTGCTAGTTGGGTTTTTTTTTTCCTCTAGCAGAATACTCAAACACATAGCTGTATTCAGTAATTACCCTTCATAGCCAAGAGTTACATTTATGAAAAAGGTTTTGAAGATGTAGACGATGCTTAATACTGCTCTGAAAGAGAGGTTATTTTGCCACATGGAAGGATATTTCCAGATAGAGTATGGTGTTGAAATCAGGATAATAGAGCTGGAATGGATGTGCTATTAAACAGAAGTAAAACCCTAGCAAGTAGTAATAGTCACAAAGCAGTACATGGGTAGAATTTTTTACATAGTCTGAAAAAAATCTGATTATTTTTGTTGTAAATATGTATAGGCATTGTCCTAGACAATCTAGATGGGCCTGATTTTTGCAGCTGAAATGCCTTGAGGATACAACTAAGATATATTTCAAAAGAACAAATTCCACCTGTGAACAGGATCTGTCTGATCAGCTGCCCTATAGATTTCAGATTTAGTCAGGTCTCAAAATCACATAAGCCAACTTATTATTATTATTATTACTATTAGATTAATGGTTTGCAGTAAATACAGTTGTTGGTACATGTATAAAATTTTCTAAGTTTTCTGCAAAACACACTCGCCCCCAGCCTAGGTCCTTCTCCTCCATCATGCAGTAGGACCTGAGAAGCAGCCTCCCCTCAGAATTCTTCACTTTGGTGCAATACACTAAACCCAGTCCAAGTTGTGCTGTGTGCTTCCCTTTCTGTACTTATTTCTCAACATCTATCCCATATTTATCCTTCTCTTTCTGGCTTATCTCATTTGACATTATTTCTCCAAGCTCCATCCAAGATGAGGTGAAAAAGGTGAATTCTCCATTTTTAATAGCTGAGTAGTATTTCATCATGTATATATTCTACAACTTTCTTAGCCACTCATCTGTTGTTGGACACCTAGGTTGCTTCCAAGTTTTGGCTATTACAAATTGTGCTGCTATGAAGCTAGGTATACATAGATTTTTTTTAGAGGAGTATGTTTGTTTCCTTAGATATATCCCCAAGGAATAGAACTGCGGTCACAGTGAAGGTCCATTTCTAGCTTTTTGGGAGTTCTCCAGACTGTTCTCTGCAAGAGTTCAATGAATTTATATTCTTACCAGCAGTGCAAAAGGATTCACTTGTCTCCACAACCTCTCCAGAATTTGTTGTTGCTATTTTTTCTGATGTATGACATTCTCACAGGGGTGAAGTGGTATCTCATTGTTATCTTTATTTGTATTTCTCTGACATCAATGCCTTGGAAAATTTTTTTCATGTTTGTTGGTCTTTTGGATATCTTCTTTGGTAAACATTAGGTTCTCTTCCCATTTTGGGATGGATTTTTTTTCCCTGAGTCTGGTGAGATGTTTGTCATTACCTTTTTTCTGATGTATGGTATGTAAACATCTTCTCCCATTCTGTAAAGAGTCTCTTTGTTTGAGTAGTGGTTCCTTTTGCTGTACAGAAGATTTTCAATTTGATATAGTCCCATTGGTTTATTTTTGTTTTAGTCTTCCTTGCAATTAGATTTGTGTCATTGAAAATGCCTATAACATTTATATGGCAAAGAGTTTTACCAGTATTTTCCCCTATATTTGGTAGTTTCTGGCCAAACATCCACATCCTTGATGCATTTGGAGTTTACTTTTGTGTGTAGTGAAATGAAGTGGCTCAGTTTCATTCTTCTGCACATTTAAACCCCATTTTCCCAATACCATATGTTGAAGAAACTATCCTTTCTCCATTTAGTTGTTTGGGCCTCCTTGTCAAAATTTAGATGACCATAAGTGTGTGTGTATGGGGGGGGGGGTTGTAGACTGAATTCTATTCCACTGGTCAGTGTGTCTACTTTTATTCCAGTACCAGGAAGTTTTTACTACAATGGCTCTGTAATATTGTTTGAGATCTGGGAGTGTGATGCCCCCAGTCCTGTTCCAATTTCTCAAAATTGTTTTGGTGAGCCTAGGTATTTTCTAGCTCCAAATAAACACTTGTAGCTTTTATTTTACTCTCTTAAAAAATTGGTGGGGCTTTGATGGGGATTGCATTAAATTTGTATATGGCTCTGGGTAGAATATTCATTTTGATGATGTTAATTCTTCCATAGAATATCCTTCCATTTCTTTGTATTTTTAATATTTTCTTGAATGGTAACTCATAACTTTCAATATACAAATCTTAAACTTCTTTTGTTAAGCATAGTCCCAGGTATTTTATTGTTTTCATTGCTATGGTGATGAGACTGATTATTTTGGATTTTTTCTTCTGAGTTACTGTTTGCATAAAAGAAAGCCACTCACTTTTGTATGTTATTTTTGTAGCCTGACACCTTACTATATTGCCTAAAAATTTCCAGGAGCTTCCTACTGAATTCTTTAGTTTTTTTTCCTATGTATCCTATCATATTATCTGAAAATAGTGACAGTTTGACTTTTTCTCTTCCAGTATATATCCTTTTAATTCATTGCTGTTGCTTTATTGGTATGGCAAGAACTTCCGATACTATGTTGCATAGTAAAGGTGATAGTGGCAGCCCTGTTTAATACCTGATCTGAGTGGGAATTCTTTTAGTTTCTCACCATTGAATATGATGGTGGCTGTGGGTTTGTTGTACATGGACTCCAAGGTTAAAAATATTTTCCATCTATTCCCATTTTTTGTAGTATTTTGATTGTGAAGGGATGTTGGATTTTGTCAAAGGCTTTCTCTGCATCTATTGATATAATCATGTGCTTTTTGGACTTCCTTTTATTGATATGGGGGATCACATATATTGAACCAGCCTTGCATCCCTGGGATAAATCCCACTTGGTTATGATGTACAGTCTTTTCTATTTCCTCCAGGTTCTCTACCTTGGTGTCATACAGTTGTTCACAGAAGCCTCACATGATACTTTGGATTTCTGTGGTGTCGTCTGTTGTGATACCTCCTCTTTCTTTTGTAATCCCATTTGATATCTCTCTCTCTCTCTCTCTCTCTCTCTCTGTTTTGAGTTTGGCCAAGGGCTTGTCAATTTTGCTTGCCCTTTTGAAGAACCAACATTTAGCTTCATTAGTCTTTTGTATGGTTCTCTTATTTTGGTTATTTCAGTCCCTCTGGTTGCTTTGGGGTTCATTTCTTCTTCTTTTTCTAAGTCCTTAAGGTCTATAGTCAGTTTGAGTTTTTTCCTGTTTCCAAATATGTTCCTGGATGACTATGAACTTCTCTCTCACTATTCCCTTAGCTGTGTCCCAAATATTTTGATAGCTTGTGTCTTCATTTTCCTTAGATACTAGGGATATGTTAAGTTCTTAGCTCTTTTACCCAGTAATTGTTAAGTAGTGTTCCATTGAGTTTCCATATTTTGAGACCTTTACTAATTTTCTGTTTGTTGTTAAGTGTTAATTTACTTCTACTGTGGTCCGAGAAGATATAAGCTAGCTTCTTCTAGTAATCTTTTAATATCTATCTCCTATTGATGTTGCTTCTCTGAGTCTCAATGAATACTTTCCCTAATAAGATGATGGTGGTGAGAACAGTGTAGAACTATACTTCTATTATCTTATACTCATAAATAAATATTAAATCACTAATAAAAAATAAAATTCAAAAAAAGAATTGATAGAGATAGAATTGAGATAGATAGAGATAGAATTGAGAATTGAGATAGAAAGGGAGAGAGAAAGAGAGACACCTGCAGTCCTGTTTCACCACTTGCGAAGCTTTCCCCCTGCAGGTGGGGACCAGGAGCTTGAACCTGGATCCTTGTGCATTGTAACATGTGCATTCAGCTAGGTATGCTACCACCCAGCCTGCCTTCTGAGAGTTCTTCAGACTGTTCTATACAGGGGTTGGACTAATTTAAATTTAATTATAATTTATCAATAACTGCAATTTTAATTTATAGTCTTTCATAGATCAAACATTTCTTTTTTTAACTTTTTATTATCTTTATTGATTGGATAGAGTCAGGCAGAAATAGAGAGGGAAGGGGAGACAGAGAGGGAGAGAGACAAACATTTGCAGGCCTGCTTCACCACTTGAGAAGCTTTCCCCCTGCAGGTGGGGACTGGGGACTTGAACGTGCATCCTTGTGCATTGTAACACATGCGCTCAACTAGGAGCACCACTGCCTAGCCCCTGATCAAACATTTCCAACAAATTATAAGAACTGAATCTTATATAGTGCTTAGTAAAACATTCACACATGGAAGGCACTCAATAAATATTTCTTGAATGGACAAAAGAGTGAATACAATGATATCAGAGAACAGGGTCTGACATGCATACCTTGAATAGACCTGCATAGCTAAAAATCAGTGTTTTTCTAAGTCACTGGATTCAAAAGTGGTATTTACTCTCCCATATATCAATAGAAGCCCATGATAAAAATATTGCCTCTGTATGTATGTTTCATCTCCTAAGAATTATATTCATTGGTGATCTACTATAAAATTTGTAGCTTAGACAGAGAAAATTAGTTATATTCAAAAGTGATAGAATTTTCTAAACATATAAGACACTTATTAAAAAAGACTAATGGAGGGCGGAGGGTAGATAGCATAATGGTTATGCAAAGAGACTCTCACTCCTCCAAAGTCCCAGGTTCAATCCACCACAAGCCAGAGCTGAGCAGTGCTCTGGTAAAAAAAAAAAAAAAAAAAAAAAAAGACTAATGGTATGACTAGGGATATAGCTCAGTGGTAGAGTTAATGTTTCACTTGTATGAAGCCCTACCTACTACTCCTGAAAAAAAAAAAAACCACCCATCAAGAAAAATAAAGAAATATATATATATATATATATATATATATATATATATATATATAAAAGATAGTGTTAAGAAGATTTACATCATATCACATTTCTGATCACTTATATTTTCATTGAGGATAAATACAGATAAAACTTAAACAGGATATGATGTGGCATCATTTGATAATATAATCATGGTTCTATGGTCTGAAAATTTGTGTCTACTTATTCTCCAACCAAGCCCCCATTTATATACTGAAATCCTAATGTCTCATGTGATAGAATTGTGGGAGAAATTAGGTTATGAGATTGGAACCTCGTGAATGGATCTATGTTCTCATAAAAGGGACCGTAGAAAGCTCCCTGTCCTCTTCTACCATGTGAGGACACAGTGGAAAGTCTGTGACCCAGAGAAGTTCCCTGACTGGCCATGCTGCCACCAGATCTCAGACTTTTAGCTTCCACGGCTGTGAGAAATAAATGTCTACTGTTTATAATCCATGGTCTTTTGTTAGAGCAGCGGTCTGTACAGTGTCAGATATATGGGAAATATAAAAAGCTGCCTGGAAGAATGAAAAGATGACCTTTGGCACAGACAGGACAGAGTTCGACAGGAGAGAATTGTTGCTAGCACTTCATTTCTCTGAAATCTATCCCCACACGCATGGGGTGCTTGTCATGCATTTCATACTGTGCCTTTCCAGCAACTTTCAACAAACTGAAAGAATGCTTCAGAATTGGATGATTTGACATCTGTATAGTAGGCACTGCAATAAAAGTCATGTGATGGGCTGCCTACAGGAGAGCAAGTAGTGCTTCAGACACACTATACCTAAAAATGCCTCAGCCATCCATCTGTCCATAGTGAAGTCCTGGTGAGTCATCCCTGGAAAGACTAGCTAACTATATTCGGATTAAGTTAGAGATATCACTGTACTTTAGAGAAATTCTCCATCCATTTCCTTAGATACCCTTTTTAATCAAAGTTAATTTAAATGTCATTTTTAAATATATATGCATATATGTATATTTCTTTTCTATGAAACTAACATATCTATAGTATCCATATTTTACAAAACAGGATCTTTGTAAAAATTTATTATGTTAGCATTTGCATAACATTATATTAGACTTGTCTTAAATACTCTGTCTTGAGATTTGTTTGTATTGGCACAAAGAGCATTCTGCATCACATAATTCTTTGAGGGGTGGATATTTAGTGCACTGTTGAATGATTAGCAGCATCCTTAGCCTCTAGCCATGATTGCCAGCAGCAAATCTTTTCTCCTACATTCCTGCTCTTGCACCCCAATTTGTGATAATCTGAACTCTAACTCTAGACATTGTCTAAAGGGCACTGCCTGGTGGATGAAACTGCTCCCTGGCTCAGAATCACTGTTCTTACTCCTTAAGGTCAAAGTTTTTGGTGATCAAACAACTTATTGCTATAAATTTAAACAACTATACCTGAACTTTCATAGAATTATGCAAAATGTGTGTGTTTATTTAACTATACCTGAACTTTCAAAGAATTATGCAAAATGTGTGTGTGTGTTTGTGTGTATTTGTTCATTGAATCTGAACATTTTATTTATCCTTAAAGTGTTGAGCTGTACTAATGAGATTTTCTTTAATGGCAGTTGGACAAATTCCACTTTGTTCATAGCTTCAAGAATGTTCTTGGTGGCTCTAGCCATGTAGGTCTATCTGACTTGCCTTTCTATATTTACATTTTTAAATATATCTTCTACTATTTGTCACTCTAGTATAAGGAGATGGTAGTTGTTTTTTTTTTTAACCCTCCCCAAATAAAATGAGATTTAAGCAGGACAACATTCCACAATTGCTGCCAAAGAGCAGATACTGAAAAGATGATGGCAGAATCATCCAGGGAGTAAGGGTGTTTCACATATCTACAGTAAAAAGGATGCTTTAAGTCTCACACATTAAAGACCTAACTTCTTCTTTTGTAGCAACCTATGTCACAAAGTGTCTACCTGTATCCTCAGCTGGACTAAAGGAGCCCATAAATTTATGGATTTTCCAGGGTTCCAGGCAGTGCTTAACAAACAGTCCACTATGTCCATGATCTGCATAGTAACACCTACGTTCTCCAGGACTGAGGACAGTGGGCAATGACTTGTCTTACAACACCATGCACAACTGATCCACTATATCTGACTTGGCTCAAACACAAGGAGTTGCCAACAGAATCAACTAACAGTGCAAGCCCTTATGGAAAGCTAAGTGATGATGAAGCACTTCTGCCTCACTCCATTAGCCAAGCTGCTTGTGGTTTCCCTCATTAGACCGCATATCATAAGGCACACAGGAGAATGTAAGGGGTAGAGTTTATCTTCAACTTACCTAGTTATCTAAAGAAGCCATTAAACTAAGCATGTATCCATAGGGGAATTAAGCTATAGATTAATAAAATTAAATGCACACTTGCCACCTATTGTTTTGTGCTTTTAGAGCCTCAGTTAAAACTTATTCAGAAAGAGCCCTGTGATAACATACTACTATGTTTATAAAATTAAAGAACAAGTTGGCATAAAAAATAGCTTTGCAAACTCCAGCATCCAAAGTCTAGAAATCTGTGAACTCCCAACAGTCATTGGCAAAAAAAAAAAGAAAGAAAGAAAGAAAAAATAAAGAAAAGAAATAAATCAGTTCTAGGCACAAATTGACTATATTTCAGAAACAAGGCAATCTTTTCTTTTAATTTTTACTTATTTTTTACTAATAGTGAGCTACAATATTGTAAGACTGCAGGGTACAGTTCCACACCACATACACCATTAAAGTTCTGCTTCCCCATTCTCCCACCTCTCAATGATAACCACCACAGTTCTCAGAGTCTGAGAAATATTTTGCTTCTGTTTTGTTTGTTTGTTTTTGTTTTTGGAAATTCATATGCAGCAGCTCTCCAGATTCTACAAATCTGAGTGAGACCATCCAGTAGTTGTCTTTCATCTCTTTATCTTGTTATGCGCATCCATTTTGTCCCCAAAGACACAAAATTGTCTTTTTGATCTCATAGTAGTATTCCAGAGAGTAAATATCTCATAATTTCCTTAATCAGTTTTCTGTCAATGGACATTTAGGCTGCTTCCACTTTGGGGTTATTGTAAATAAAGCAATCTTTTTTTTTAAACAAAAATTTATACTGTACATTTAAAAAGTTGCAATTTTTACAACACATATAAAAATATCTTTATAATATGAAATAAGCATCTCTTTGGTATATGAACACACCACATCTGTCATCTCTAACTTAAAAAAATAGTTAAGGACTATGGCATTATGCTAAACAGAACTATTTTTCCCCATCCATTTGTCCTCTTTCATAGACTCATTGTGGGATTTTAGAATATAATTTTATACACATATACACATCTACAAAAAACTAAAATAATTATATCAGACACCCAGAAGTCAAACAGAAGAGAATCAGCTGGCTTACTAGTTGTTGCATAGGACACAAGCCACAAAGACAGAAAGAGTAAAAGAAGATATAGGACAAATATAAATTTATCATTAAAATATAGTATGAGTAGAATTGCACCATTCAAATTTGATGCACTAAAAACAAAGTAAGATTTTCAAACTGGTAGTATAAGCAATATGCAAAGTTACAAAAGCAATAATAGTCATAATTATAATAAGGCACTTAAAGAAAGCAAACAAAACAATATCAAATACTAGAAATATATGTAAAAGCAGTTAACTTACAAGTAAATGGGAGAACTATGCATTCTTTTCAGATAGGCTTTCACTTTCTAAAGAACTTTTTTTTTTTTTTGCCTCCCAGGTTATCACTGGGGCTCAGTGCCTGCACTATGAATCCACTGCTCCTGTAGGCCATTTTCCCCATTTTGTTGCCCTTGTTATGCTTTTTGTAGTTGTTATTATTATTGTTGCCATAGTTATTGTGGTTGGATAGGACAGAGAGAAATCGAGAGAGGAGGGGAAGACAGAGAGGAGGAGAGAAAGATAGACACTTGCAGACCTGCTTCACTGCTTGCAAGGAAGTCCCCTCCAGGTGGGGAGCTGGGGGCTCAAACAGGGATCCTTATGCTGGTCCTTGCACTTTACCGCCCAGCCCCTCTAAAGAACTTCTTACAAAGCATTAGAGAAGGGTAGAAATATGTATTTTTTAAAACTGTCATCAGGTTAGGGGACCATTTTCATTCCCATCAAGATATTGATTCAAATTTTTAGAGAAATAATTATAATAGTCGTGCTAAAGAGAAAATATTAAAAAAAAACTTGAGTTATGTTCTCAGATTTTATTTAACAAGTACTTGGTAAATGTTATGTGACACTATTCTAGCTGTTAGGGGTATAGAAGCAACTAAGATACAATCAATGGCTCTAGGAAATTTAACCATAATGAAGCTGGAACTAATATTAGTAGCCTTAAAGTTGACATTTGCTCAATAATATAAATATCAACCTCACACTTTGCCATTCTTAGCATCTTCTTGCAAAATGAGGAATGTTCTATCCATTTTGCTATAAGTAACACTATGGCATAACTAATAGTATCTACTACTGACTTTCCTAGGTGACTTTCACAAAGGATCCTGTGAAAGTTTAAAGGACAAAAAGGACTTAAAGATAAATAATGACCAGCATCAAAAATCCTATCAGTATTTTGCTTTCACAAATGTGAAGAAAACTAAGAAAAAAAATTTACGCTGCATATACAGAACTGTCAGAGATTATTCTGTAATGTGGCATGTGTGAAAATATCTGACATGAGGAATGAAGTTCCAGCCAAATCAGTGGTCAGGCTTCAAAGAATCAAAGCTTTCTTTCAATAGGTCCTGCCATGTTTTAAGGAAATGTGCATTTTCTGTCATCCTTTATAGCTTCATATGACAAAGTACTTCAAAGTAAGCATTATAGAAGAAAGGAGCTGGGAGAATTACCACTGTGGGTGAATGAGAATAAAGCTAGGAGAAGATATGCAGATATGAATGAGAATTTATCTAGTAGTAGTAGGAAGTATTACTTTATCTCTTTTTCTGCAGTAAAGAAGATAGAAAAAAATCTGGGTTTTTTTTTTTTTTTTGAACTGGGAATCATATGTGTTGCTTTCTACATGGGTCTGAGAGTTACTGACCTAGAGGCAATACTGGGAGATAGAAATTCCAAACTTCTTTCAGTTAAACCCTCCTTTATAGGAATCAAGTATCCATGGATACCCTATCATTTTCCTATACTCAGTATTTGGGAAAGCTCCTTTCCCTGATTCCTTCTACAGGAGGAAGTTCTTAGGCTAACCTAGTGAGGAAATCCTTTAGCAAGCACCTACTAGCACCTACTAAGAACTAAGTGTTGTAGATAGAAAAACAGACTAAATCTATCATTAAGGAGCTTACATTCTAATTAGAAGGCTAAAAAGATTTCATATTTTTTAGACATATATATACATCCAAAACTCACCTGGTAGGGTGTGTGCCTTGCCATGTGAATGACCAGGTTCAAACCTCAACATAACAGATACCACATGGAAGTGTCAAAATGTGAGTGGAGTGGAGGAAGCATCCATGTTGTGGTATCTCTCCCCTCTGTCTCTGTCTCTATCTCTGCTACAGAAGAATGAAAAAGCCAATGTGGGGGCAGTGAAATTATGATATGCAAGGCCCCTGGGGCTCAAAATAAACTTTGGAGGTGTCATCTCAATCCTAATCACAACTTTGCATTGTAAATAATTTATAGTTAATTCCCATTTTGCAGGTGCAGAAACAGTCTTTGTAAACTCAGTCAGTTGCTGAGCTGTCTTTGCTCCAGAGTCAGCCATTTTAACCACTCTCTTATCTTTTAGATAGGAGGATGGTCTTAATAGTGAGATGAATTGTAATAGAAAGGTTGAGCTGTGTGATATCAGTTTGAAGACTTGGGTGCCAGTGCTGTAAGACTTAAAAACAGCCCTTTAATGTGGCAGAAAGACAGACATCTTCTCATGCCAGTCTACGCCTATGTCCATGAGACTTAGATGTAGGACAGCTTCCTTGTCCTATTCTGATCCAGGTCAGGCTGCACTAGCTCTGCTTATGTAAGTTAGTTCCTGTGAAACTCTTTACCAGGGAGTCTAATCTGTCCATTCAGTATTAAGGTAGTCAAACCATTGTTCCTTAAATCCAGTCTCACTCAAGATTCCCTTGGCCAAGGAACCTGCTTATCAGGAAGAAGTGGCATGGCAGCAAGTAAAGTTTTAGGTCATGTAGCTCACAGTGGAAACAGTCCAAGAGTGAACACTTCCTGGATAAACAGTAAAGAGTTGCGATGACAAGATGATGAAAAGATAATCACATGTGCATAAACAAAGTCACCCAAACATATAAACACACACTTAGCCTTTTCATACCCAATAACAACAACAAAAATGGCCACACACAACCAGACACATAAGTTTGCAGTGAGAACAAAAGCAGCTATAAATATTCCAAGGATCCAATAAAAAGAAGAAGATGAAGAAGGAAAAGAAAAAAAACAGGAGTGGTTAGCTCTCCAGAGTAATGGGCTCTATAAAAGCTTTTATTGTTAAGAGAGTTACTTTACTAAGAGCTGTATGAAGAAAGCTGAATGAATGTAAAAAATTGCATGCAATAACCTGAGCTGAAAGATGATTATCAAAGCCTGAATCCTATATTTTGGAGCGAGTCAATGCTGCTATTAGAAGATTGCCATTGTAGTTAAAGAAAAGCCTGTTTTGTACTTTTCTCCCCCTTCTGAGTAAACAGAAAGTCAATATAGGTTTCTCCTCTGTGCTGGTCCATTTACTTGAACAATTCTTTTAAAGATGTAATACAATCTTACAATCTTTTCAAAAGTATAACTCTGTGAACTTTTTAAGCAGAGGTCTGCACACACAACTTGCTAAACTAAGAATAGAGTTCCAGCGTGTATTCCCTCCCACTTGCCCCTCCCCCACCCATCCCATTCTTTAGCCATCTGTTTGTTTTGTCTTTGGCTATTGACAGGATAGTGGATGCCATTTAAGGGTGTTGACCCATCTGCACTTCAACCATTCAGAGAGAGAGAGAGAAACTGAAAAAAAAAAAAAGGACATTGTTCACATAGGCTATTAGTCTGGTTTCAACCATACTCCTTTTTGTGGGTGGATAGAGGCAAAGTAACTTTTCACATTGTTGTCAGGGGGAGAAAGTGGTATTTTGTTTAGGAAATAAAATTTTTGAGCAGATGTTAATGATTGATGTTTCTAAATTTTTATTTTATTTATTTTTAAATAAAGTTATTATTGTTGTTGTTGTTTTGCTGTATTGTATTTTACTAGAGCACTTCTCAGCTCTAGCTTGTGGTGGTGTGAGAGACTGAAACTGGGACAAGTCATCTTTATTTATCTGGATGTACCAATATGATTGTCAGTACTAGTACTAATGACCTGGATATAAGAAAAAGAGGGGAGTCAAAGATGACTCATACATGTTTGACTTGAGCAGTTAAAAAAGATGGAGCTACCTTTACTGAGTAAAGAAAGCTAGGGAACACAACTAAAGTGGGGTAAAGGAGTTGAGTGTTGAACATGTCAGATCTCCAAGGGTAAATATCTAACAGGCAGTTGTACACACAAATCTGGAATTCATTGGGATTTCTAGGGGAAACAGTGGGCTAGTAAGTGCTTAATAACTACCTTTCTGGAATGAATGGTGGGCAGGGGAGGGAAAGGAAGCCTGTTATGTGGCATTTGCCAATTTCCTTGCCTCACTATGGCTAATGGCTAGCAACCAACGTGGTCACCCTTACTGAATGCCGGATTGAGAAGAAAAGTGCTCTTGTGAGTCCAGGTAATCTGACTGAGGTATAACATCAAGAGTACAGATAAAAATTTGAGAATCATCAGTGTATAAATGACATTTGATGCTATGAGCTTAAATTTTGGCATGCAGGGAATGAATATAGTTAAAGAGAATATGTTCAAAGACAGTCATAGGAACATCAATGTGAAGAGTTTGAGAAATGATGAGGAATCAGAAAAGAGACAGAGAAGGAAGCCAAGATAAGGTTTCAAGAAGGACTGTGTGGTCATCTGTCAGAAGCTACAGATGAGCCAAGTAAGATGAGGACCAAATATAGGTCACTGTTTCATAAAACAGTTTCAGTGGAGTGGAGGGAACAAAAACCTTAAATACCTCACCCAAACCTCAAAGTAGCAACACCTGGAGGCAGGGGTGCCTTTGGTAGCTGAACTATGTATTATAATCTTTAAAGTATACTTTGGGCCTTTGAATCAGTTAGATTTCAAAATCACATGATGTCAGGACTTCAGGGAAAAAAAAATCTGAGCTCCCTTGGCTCAAAGTGATTCTAACCCCTAAGAAGAAAGAAGATAGGACCAGTCTATGGCCAAAATATGAAAAGGTATTTTAAAATCTACACAGGCCTCTTAGTCAGTGTAATTACCTACTATTTCATGTGGCACTCTAAATAAAAAACAGGTTCTCATCTAGGTTCACAGACCAGCCCTTCATTTTTTTAAACACTGCAGAGATTGTACAGACGTTTGGGACTACACTGTATTCCAGCACCTAAGGGGATGTTTCTTTCTTTCTTTTTTTTAAATATTTATTTATTTATTTATTCCCTTTTGTTGCCTTTGTTGTTTTTTATTGTTGTAGTTACTATTGTTCTTAATGATGTCGTTGCTGAACAGGACAAAGAGAGAAATGAAAAGAAGAGGGGAAGACAGAGAGGGGGAGAGAAAGATTGACACCTGCAGACCTGCTTCACCTCTTGTGAAGCGACTCCCCTTCAGGTAGGGAACCATGGGCTTGAACCGGGATCCTTACTCTGGTCCTTGCACGTTGCGCCATGTGAGCTTAACCAACTCCCAGGGGATGTTTCTATCTTCTGCTATACTCTCAATGTGTTCTTTTAGTTTTTCCTTCTGCACTATGTAGCACAATCAGCATGGGTGACTTTTAGGATATAAAATATTTATAGGCAACATTATCAGGGTTGCTTTTTCTTAGGCCATCTTTCTCTAAACAAATTGGAACCGTTATTGCAGACTTTTATTCATTCATTCATCCACCTATCCATTCATTCATTCATTCATTCATTGTTGTAGGGAGGAAAGCATAGAGGACAAATTTTCCAGAGGGAGTTATCAACAGTTATAAATGGAAGAAGACAGCAGTGGGTCAGAGAAACAGTGCCATGGTATACATCAGATTTGTATGCCCAATGCCTCAGAGGTCCCCAATTCAGCCCCCTACACCACCACCATTTGCCAGAGCAGAGATAAGCAATAATCTGGTCTTTCTCTTTCATAAAAATTAATTCCTTTTTTAAGCCTTAAACAAAGCAAGTACAACAGAATGTGTCTGTTCTAGAAACCAAATCATTAAGTAAAGCTAGATCTTGTAGATAAGGGATTGGTGAAGTTAGAAGACTACAAAGCCAGGTGGTGGCTAAATTTTAAGGATTCTAAAAGTGATAGTGAAAGGCTGGCTTTTCTTAATAGAGAAGTTATTTCCAAAATAATAATAATAATAATATCTAGGGTCTTTGCCAGTGAAAACTTGGAGAAATGTTAACTTATTTTGATATTTATTCAGATCTGATCGCAATTTAACTCATGATTTTTATTTATCTCTAGCCTCAAATTGCTTCATATAGTTTAATTTTAATTCTTAAAATGTTCTCCCTCCCCATATTTCCAATATATATATATATATATATATATATATATACATCTTATTGATCCTTTATGAGTCCCTGTCAAATAAGAAAAATTAAATGAGTCATTATATACTGGAGTAATTCTGAGGTCTCCAGGAGAGTATTCTCAGGATTTTCTTGATTTTTAAAAGTTATTGCCCCCCAAGAAAGCTTCTATTGCTTTCTTCTGTATCATGATGTGAAATTTCAGTCCTAAATCCTTATAGACTTCATCCACTTATAGGCTATTAATTTTTTTTTACATAAATTCTCTCTAGATATTGCTTTTGCTGCTAAGGGACCATCACTTAAAACTGATTTTTATGGTCGGAATTAATATATGGACAAAAAAAGGATAAAGGAAAAAAAAATGAGTTTACCAGATATTTTTTTTCTTTTACTTTACCTCTTAAAATCAAGTTGGGATTGGACAGTGTTGTACCTGGTAAAGAACACATCTTATAGTACAGAAGGACCCGTATTCAAGCCCCTGGTACCCACCTACAGGGGCAAGTTTCATGAATGGTGAAACAGTGCTGCAGTTCTCTCTCTCTCCTGTCTCTATCTCCCCTCCCCTCTCAGTTAATCTCTGTCTCTGCCTAACGTAAATAAATTAAATTAAAATTAAAATATCCTTAAGGGTTTTTTTTCAAAAAACTAAATTAAAGCTAGTAGCTGTATTAATTCTGCTGCTTTATTCTCTTCAACTATTATTGTTGTTGTTGTTATTGTTGTTTTGTATTCAGGAAGAACTTTATGTTTTGGCACTATTGTAGGAAATCTGAACACTCCAAAACTGAGCCTTGTGACCATAAAAGCTGAACTGCAGAAAGCTGAAGGCCCTCCCTCTGCCCATTACAGTGATCTGGTGAACAGTCTCTCCAAGTACTTTATAAGTCCTTTAAAACACAGAGTCATGTAAGTGCTCTGGGGTCAGTTGGTATAGTTGTGTATCTAACTCCTTTATTCCCAGAGCATGTATGTTGACCTCTGTTCTCAGAGCTATGAACAGTGAAAATGGTTGTAGAAAAAAAAGTGTTGGGAGTCGGGCTGTAGTGCAGCGGGTTAAGTGCATGTGGCGCAAAAGCACAAGGACCGGCATAAGGATCCTGGTTCGAACCCTGGCTCCCCACCTGCAGGGGAGTCGCTTCACAGGCGGTGAAGCAGGTCTGCAGGTGTCTATCTTTCTCTCCTCCTCTCTGTCTTCCCCTCCTCTCTCCATTTCTCTCTGTCCTATCCAACAATGACAACAACAATAATAACTACAACAATAAAACAACAAGGGCAACAAAAGGGAATAAATAAATAAATAAAATAAATATTTTAAAAAAAAGTGTGGAATCACAGGAACAAAACTTCTACCTTTCTCTACATGAATGCCTGTCTCAGACTCATGATATAACATGCTTATCTACTGGGAGAGGATTTAGAATTAAATCATTACATTATCCTAGGATCAGAGCTCCTTTCTTCCGAGAATGGATCCCTCAGGAGAGTGTTCTAAAGGCACCTTCTGACATTATAGACTTTCAAACTAGTGTAATGTCATTTTTCCCCCACCTTGTTGTGATCCTAACAACAGGTATACTTCTCAAACTTGATTTCTGACACACTATATTGGATGATGATTGGCTCTAAAAGTCACGTTCTTTCCTAAGAGTCAACCCCAGGTTTCATAAGCAGGCTCAATCTTTGATATGTGTGAGTATGTGTAAAGGAGGAGAGGATGAAAGAAAAGGGGGAAAAGCGAGAATTGAAATCTAGACTCAGTCTAGAAGTGAAAAGAGGAAAGAAATGTTATCAACTGGAATTGTTTGTGCTTGGGAGACTGAGGATCTAATACCAATTGAGATAATTTTAGAAATAAAGTTTCACAGAGCTGAAGTTGCTAAATGGGGAGAGAAGTAGGAGACTCAATGCCATTTGGTAGAGGACGAGTGGGCAATACTTTGGTGGTGGGTGAGGTGTGTGCTAACACATATTTTAGGGAGATGTGAAATTGTATCCCTGAGACAACTAGTCTTGTAAAACAACATTTCCTCAGTAAAAGAAAGGAAGAAGAAAGAGAGATAAAGAAATGAAGAATGAAGAAATAAAAAAGGAAAGAAGAAAGAAAGGAGTGAGGGAGGAGAGAGAGGAAGAAAGATGCAGCTACTCTGAGGTTGTTGCTGATTGATATGCTTCCTTGTCTCCTAAAGATTAGAAAAACATAGCTTGATAATTAGCGGACAGTAGGAAAAACGTGAAAACATATGACAGATGGGTAGATTAGAGGCAATTGTGACATGCCCATTTGTTAGAGTTCGGTGTTTCACCAGCAGAATATAAAATAAAGAAAAAAGTTAAAAATTTATTTCTACATTTTAACTGCTTACTTTAAATGAGAATACTTCATAACCAAGCAGCCTCTGTGTGTAGTAGGTCACCGGAAAGTATTCACAGAGAAATAGCTCTATTTCATCTCTCCTCCACCTAATATTTCCAAGTTCAGAATCAACAAACACTAAAAAGCATGGCAATGCGCTAAAGCAAGAGATTCAAGTTAGCAACAACCCCGGGCAAAAGCTGAGACTTACTTTCCAATATTTCCATTTATAGATCTTATTTGAGCTTTCTCCTCCAAGCCTTACTAGATACCAAGACTGATCTGATTTCTACTATTTATGAGAGGTTTATACTCACATGTAAATGACTAATAGTGATTGATTTATATCTTTCATAGGCATTCATGTTTGGAAAGAGTTCTAGGATACTTAAATCAAATGAGGAAAAGATTCATTTAAATTAAAATTTAAAACCCACAGATTTTGTGGGGAAAATACTTCCTTAGGCCCTAAAATCTCTCTCTTCCCTTCTTTCTTTTGTCAATTTATTTTGACCCTCTGCTCTTTGCCTCATTTAACTCAACTACAAAACACCACTCTGGTATTCAGTAGCACTCTGAACTCATACCAGCCAATAGGTTTCTCCTTATCTATAGGAAAATGAGGATTACCCAAAAATTAAACAGACCAGTAAAGAAAGAATTATAACCAAGAAACTAAACTTGGCACTGCTAAATAACACTGAAAAGGAAAAGTTTATAATGTATGGTTGCCTGATGAGGACAATAAAGTGACTCATTTTGAAAATTAAAAAAAAAGATTTTATATAGATAGCTGAAATCATAACTGGGAAGAAAAGATGAGGTTTCATCATGTTAGACTACACAGGGTCACTTGTTGAGCCACAATAGAATATTTTGTTCATAATGAGACCTTATTGGGTTTGGTTGCTGTAAGCTTTTCAGCTTCTAATTATGGTGTTTAGAAGACAATGGAGACAGTTTAAAATAATAAGAATGCTGCTAAAACTAGTAAGATTGCTGCGGTGCTACAAAGGGAAATGTTGGCTCTCTGTGTATAGTATACATTTAACCTGTCAGCAAACACAGAGCATTTCCCAGGTAAAATGTAAAGGGATCCATTTAGGAGCCATCACATGAATGATGAGGTTTTTCGTTTTGCTTTCAAAATGAGCTGCTTAAGTTATAATACTAGTTTAATAGAAATTAGAGTTTATCCTTTGAAACCACTTGCAATTTGCTTCTGTTAGGCTGCAGGTCATTATGATGCAAAGTTAAAGGTTCCTGGAACATAATGTGATTCAGCCCTGCATTCTTGTTGCCATGTCCAATTCAGCTGAAAATGAGAATTATAGTGAGAGCATTTCCTGGTCTTTGACCCTTCAAGTGTGCTTTTTAAAAGCAGGGTTTATGCAGAACACTAACCTCATTCTCAGACATTCAGTTCTGACTAATATTAACTGTGTTAAAACTCTTAAGTAAACTGAAAACTGTTTTTAAAAAAAATACCTTGTTCCCAGCTTAAAAACAGGGAACCCTTACCTTCCCACTTCCTTCCTTAATATACAAAAAGATTTGCCTGTGAAATGGATGGCATTTAAATGTTTAAAAGGGTCCTTCTTTTCTCTTTCTGCCACAAATGTAGCAAGCAATACAAAGGGCAGTTGTTTTAAATTCTTCAGTTGAAACCAACTGAAAAAGCATGATCATCACCATCACTACCATCATTATAGGAAAATGAAATATAGACACATGTTTTATATGATAAGCTCCATCACAAGGAAAAATTGTCTTAATCTTTACATTAGTTCTACTGTTAAACCCCATGTTAGCAAGTGAGGAAACTGAGGAGCAGAGGGGTTGAGTAACTGGCTCAGAGCCGCACAGGTCACTGACTGACAGAATGAGATCTGAAACCAGGAAACCTGGCTCTCTAATTCAACTTTTAGTTGCTGCCTCTTGGGATGAGAGATTATCTGAAAGATTATCCAGGGCTGGTATGCTACAGAAGACACTTCTAAGACTGTTCTAAGTTAAATGGTTATTTGGAAAGACTTCAGCCCGCCCTTCCCTACAGTGAACCAAGTCTTGAAACAAAGGGTGCATAAACTTCCTCTCTCTCTCTTTCTCTCTCTCTCTCTCTCTCTTTCTCCCTCTCCATCTCTTTCTCTCTCCATCTCTCTCTCTCTCTAGAACTCTTAACAGTTCAGGGTGTAATGTAGAGGTACTCTGGTCTCTCTCTCTCCATCTCTCTCTCTCTAGAACTTAACATTTCAGGGTGCAATGCAGAGGTACTCTGGTCTCTCTCTCCCTCTCTCTCTCTCTCTTTCCATCTCTCTCTCTCTCTCTCTAGAGACCCCAGAGGTACTGAAAGGTATTGTAACTCTGGTAATCAGACTCCAAAGTATAGGGTCCTTTGAAATATTAGGATTAGGTATCTCAATTTCCCCAAAATTTACTCTCTCTCTCTCTTGAGAGAGAGATAGATAGAGACAGATAGATAGATAGAGAGAGAGAGAGAGATCAGAGTACCTCTGCATTACACCCTGAACTATTAAGAAAGCAAACTCATAAAGTCAGGACATGAGCTACCTGCCCAGCTATCTTTAAAAATAAATCACTTAGAGGGGGCCCGGCAGTAATGCACCACATTAAGCACACATAGTACCAAGTGCATGGACCCATGCAAGGACCTGAGCAAGGATCCTGGTTAGAGCCCCTGGCTCCCTGCCTGCAGGGGGGTGGGGGTTGCTGCACAAGTGGTGAAGCAAATCTGCAGGTGTCTATCTTTCTCTTTCCCTCTCTGTCTTCCCCTCCCCTCTCAATTTCTCCCTGTCCTATCCAATAAATAAATAAATAATGAAAGAAAGAAAGAAAGAAAGAAAGAAAGAAAAGAAAGAAAGAAAGGCCATAGTGCAGGCACTGAGGCCCAGTGATATCTCTAGAGGCAAAAAAAAAAAAAAAAAAGAAAAAGAAAAAAGAAAAAAAGAAAGAAAAAAATCACTTCGGATTGGAATTCAAAATACATAATATTTTATTAAAATACCACCTATAATACATACCAAGTTAGGATAGTGCTTCGCCTCCCCCCCCCACCTAAGGTCTTATAATGTTATTGCAAGACCAAAGGAAATAATGAGCAAAGCCCTTATTTATGTCGATGAGTAACAATAAGTAATCCTGTAGCCACTGACACTGAATTCATATGTACTTTTCACATGTTACTGGCCTGACTGCACATTCTGGAGACAGCTCTTTTGTAGAAAGTGGAAAATTGGTTGAAAGTATCAGGAAACAAATGTCTATGAATAGACATCACTGTGTATTCAAAATATCAAAAGAAAAACAAAAGAGAAAAGAATCAAGCAAAAAGAAAGAAGGAAAGAAAGGAAGGAATAAAGGAAGCAAGAAAAAGAGAAAGAAAAGAAGGAAAGAAAGGAAGGAATAAAGGAAGAAAGGAAGAAAAGAAAGGAAGGAAGAAAGCACAGTACCTGTGAACCTTGGTTCTCAAAACACCTAGTCCTGAGGCTAAGCAAAGAAACTAATTGGTCTGAACTAAGCTTGCCAATCAGGATGAGAGGATTTACAAGGTGAGTTGGAAATCCCCTGAGGCTTGGGAAGCTCAAAAACTTCAAGGGAATAAGTAGCTCCCCACAGCCTTTTCATTGAGGAGCATTTGAGGAACATTTTCTACTTCAGCTAAGACTAGGTTGAACCAAAACCCCAGGGGTACTGGAAGGTATTGTAATTCTGGTAATCAGAGTCCAAAATATAGGGTTCTTAGAAATATTAGGTATCTCAATTTCCCCAAAGAAAGCACATGTCCAGAGGAATTCCTGCCCTTGTTAAACAAGGAGGTTCTAGCACTGGCACTGACTTGGTTTTCTATTTTAAAACCAAGTGCGTGTGTGTAGAGGGTGAGGGAAAAATAGAATGGTTATGCAAAAAGATTCTCATGTCTGAGGCTCTGAAGTCCAGGTTCAATCCCTCTGGCACCACTGTACTGCAGAGTTGAGCAGTGCTCTGGCTTAAAAACAAAACAAACAAGCACACAAAGAATTCCAAGTGTGAAACAGAATAACTGGTATCTTGAACAAGGAGTTAACAATGCATGCCCGGGCATCAGATATTTCCCTGTCACGACTTTCTTTTGTGTGTTTCTGCAGAGGTGCAAAAAATCAAGTTTGAGAAGGTCTCAGATGCCTAGGTATCAAAGTCCCAAAGAGCCTGTGTATTGGCTGTCCCTTCCTACACTGCTGCTATACAGAGAGTACTTTGCAGGAGAGCAGGGGTGAAACTGAGAAAAGTTTGGAGTGAGCAGAAGGAAAGCAACTAAAAGAATAAAACTGAATGGTGAAAAGTGAAACAGTCTGGAGGCATAGTCTCAAAAGGAGACTATGCTTCATATCTCTTGCTTATATATTCATGAGAGCCTTATATCAGGACTAAGAAAACTTCAATTTTGTCCACTTGACTGTGAAAGCCATTTCTGTCTGAACCTATGTGTGTTGTGAACACCATAGTTACATACAATGTAGAAGTATTTTATCTCTTTTTGAGAATTTAATTTATTTTCATTAAGGAAATGTTGATTTATAAGACTGCTGCTGTTTGTCACAGACACAATTTCACATCTCCCCCAAATATGTGCCACCTCCCTCTATCACAGGGTGCTGAGTCCCTAATCCCCCTCCTACCTCCCCAGTTAGCATCCTTAAATGGATAGCAGCATTTTGAAATATTTTACAAATGTAAGGGTCTGAGGTCAGGTTTTGGAAAACTAATTTTGAGATGGAAGTTTGTAAACAGGAGGTTTGCAGGGTATCTCAAGATCAGTAACTTTGGAATGTGAAGAAACAGGATTGTGCAGATGAAAGAGCTGAACTGCAGTACACATATAAAAAGGGCCTCTGTCCACCAGGCTGTGAGATCTAAAGCTGGGATGCCCCTGCAGTAGTCCCGCATTGAAGAAAGGATGTTGATCAGCTTAATATTAATCCTAACCCTGTGACTTTCAATGGCACAAACACCCTTAGCCCATCTCTTTTAGCTTCCTTATTCCTGGAAGTCATTTAACACTTTCCTCCACTCCACCTGCCACATACATACAAATTCAATGTCTAATACCCTTAAGTCCTCCCCTTCTGGCGCTGTCACTTTCCCTCTGCTATCTCATCTTTAGTTCCTAGACACTCTTCCCTCCCTCACTTGCCCTGTGAAGAGAAACAGGAGAGAAGAAAACAAAACCAACCCACTTGAATATATATATATATATATTTTTCAAGTAAAGTATATAGCAGTTATACTTCTCAGATCAACCAGACTTTGGATGCAGGCTGCTTACTGAGTAGCCTTGACAAAGGTCCTTTTTTAAACTGAAGACAAAAAAATCATTAGAGACTCAATTTCTTAGTTGCCATCAGCAGGCAATATACCTGGTAGTCAGAACACTGAATGTCCCATGAATGGGGTGGGTACTCTGGAGAGCATGCTACAGTGTCTACTACTGTAATACATTAGCTTCATTATTACTAACAAACAGTTGTATTGGATAAATAAAAGCAGTACAACCACCCACTGCCTGTGAAGAGGAACAGAATTTGAAAGCCCAGATCTTCCATATGACCTCATTTTACCCTGTAGGGATTCACTGTCTTTGGCAGTAGATATTACTGTGAGACAGCATACCTGATACTCTGAGAACAAGAAAACATTAGCCTTCTTCCTCTAACACCTAAATCTGACTTACCAGAGGCTATGTGAGCTTACAGCAGGGATTCTGTTGGCATTGGATTTTCTGCAAGTCTTGTAAGTTGTCTGCTTTTCTTTAAAAAAAAAAATTGTTCACTTCATAGGACAAAGAGAGACTGAGAGGGGAAGGGAGAAAGAAAGGGAGAAAGAGATGCCTGCAACACTGCTTCACTGCTGGTAAACCTTCCTGCCACACACAAAAGTGGGGACTGGGGGCTTGAATCATGGTCTTTATATGTGGTAATATGTGCACTTAATCAAGTGAAACAGCACCTGTCTCTACTCTCCCCACCCCCCGCCAGTAGTCTACTTCTACCATATCTTAGAGAAATATCTGGGGGCTGAAAGATAACTCACTGGATAGAGCGCACACTTTACCATGTGCCACCACATAAGGGTATCATGAAAATGGGAAACTTCATGAATGGTGAAGCAGTGCTGTGTTGTCTTTCCTTTTCCTCTTTGTTTTTTGTTCTTTAACTAGGAAAAAGAAAAAAAAGTGTCTGCTGGGAGCAGTGGAATATTGCTAGTGGCAAAAGGACCAAAAAACAAAGAAAGAAAGAAAGAAAGAAAGAAAGAAAGAAAGAAAGAAAGAAAGAAAGAAAGAAGAGGAAGAAATGATGATCTTTTAGGCACAAAAAAAGAAAGAACTTTTAAAAATATTTTAATTTAAATCTAAGTTGTTATTGATGCTTGCACTTAAAAGGTATAAGAGAAATAATAGGTAAAACAATGGCCTAAAATTATTCAAGGAGAATCTGATTGCATAAATGAGGGTGAGAATTTCAAAATCTGGAAATTCTGAAGCTTCCATTGTAAGCCACTTTATTTAAGAAAAAGTAAGGGCCAGCAAAATAATTCACTTGGATAGTGTTCTGCATTGCCATGTATACAACCCAGATTTGAGCACATCTCCATAATACTGAAGGAAGCTTCAGTGCTGTGATTTCTTTCACTCTATTTCTCTGTCTCTATCTGAAAAAGTCACCCAATAGTGGTAAGACCCAAAAGAAGAGGAGGGGAAAGAGGAGCAGAAGGAAAAGGGGGGAAGGTACTAGTAATAAGAGAAACAAACTCATTCTCTCATAACTTTTCAGAACTAGGGCTTTATAATTATACCATTAGAAACATTATGACAAACCACATTTTCATTCCCTTAAATCTATGGTCAAATTCTCCAAATTTGAGTCTGTGGAGTCACGAACACCCTTGATTTGTATTTCTAGGCAAAATGGTTGCCCTAGAAATGCCTACCATTTAGAGGAAGGGATTCATAATTCTATCAAGATACTGTAACATTATTCTTGCTTGTCTTAAATTTGAACTTGGGCCACTAGCCAGAGTATATATCTTTCTAGTTTCCAAGCCAAAATTTACTTTACACATGAGCTTGATCCAAATAGAGGAGTAGAAGAAAGTAAGTATGTGGGGTGAAACAGAGAACTGAGATTAGGAGACTGTGGGGTTTGAGAGAATATCCACTGTGGGATGGGGAAAGAGAAATAGGCATAGAGGAGCAGAGGCCATTGTCTGAAATACTTGGAAAGTAAAGCCCTGAGAAGCACAATTTTTCTATTTTATCTAATCTCCCCTTCTGCAGCTCATCTTTGACTATGACAAAGATGTGCTATCCCAGACACATACAAATGTGGTCCACACTATTCTTCTAGAAATTCGCTGTGCAAAGACACTACCAACCTCCCCCATCTCCACCCACCTCCTCGCATTGCAGCTACTGGATTATAGACAGTAAAATGAGAAATCTGAGATGAGAAATGAAATTTACAAAATCATATAGAGAGACAGTCAGCTCTCTAAATCTCCTGGTGACTTTAGTACACTTTTAGGGATCCTGCCACAATGAAGCAGAGGGTACTGAGAAACAGGATCAAATCTGATAGCCACAGCAGACTCTTTCCACTGATGGCAATGGGCATTTGAAAATTGTCCAATGCCTGCTTTATAGCATCTTCATTTCTGATGGGGCCAGGTAATCTGGGAGAAATGATCTTCAATTGCTTTTTCTGCAAGTGCTAAAAAGTTACCTTTACATCACTGGAGGGCCCTGGCAAACATGTCAAGGACCAGTAGGTCAGTGAGACTGAAATAGCAGCTATGAAATGAACACTTGATACTGTATATAAATTGAATGATCAGCTGGGTGATTTTAGAACTATCTAGGTGGAATTTATGTGGCTTCTGCATGAGATTATGGGTTCTAGGCCAGTGGGAGTTGCTCTGACACACTGTACAATAATCAGTGCAAGGTGAGAGGAGAGCTGGGCGGGAAGAGGTGGGTGAGTGCCTTGCCCTTGACCTTGTTCTTTTTCACCCCCTCTTCTGATTTGTCCTTTTGTGTAAATGCTGAAACGGGTATAGCAGTTGCCTCCTGGCTATGTGTGAACTTACAGGATGGCTCAGCATTTGCTGTGTGTGATGTCAAGTACTTCTTGACATCCAGATCCCTTATAAATTCTGAAAGTGAGCTTGTTGATTTGCAGCTTTTACTTGGAGAAGAAAATCATTATACATAGTGATCAAGAAAAAATTCCTAATATTCACCTACTCAACTCTGATCTTTTAGTTTTCATGACTTCTGGAGAGCTAGAGAAACAACAGACAGGGAAAAGAACATGCAGTGAGAGGGAGACCAAGATAGAGAGGGCCAGTCAGAAGGGGGGATGTAGAGGAAGGGAGGAGAGAAGATAGGAGGGGAACAAAATGAACATATCATAGGCAGTTATGGAAAATGTAGAGAAGTTGAGAGACACAGATAAAAGAAGGTAGAGCTAGAAAGAGATTTCAAAGAGAGAGGGTGAGGTGAGCATGGAAGAAAGTAAATAGCAAAGAAAGAGATGCTTGTCCTAGGTATAACTGATGCTGTTACTCAAGTAGTAACTTTCAAGTTAAAATATTTAGCTTCCTATTACTGCGTTAGTAATGGCTTTATACCATAGCTTTGGAATGGTGCAGAGGTGACTATTTTAATTTCTCCCAGAATGTTTAGATGTTTATAAATAATCTTGGCATTCAAACTTATTCACTAAAAACAGCTTCACTTGTAACACCCTATGAGATCAAGAGAGATTCAAACTTGACTCCTATGGAGATTCAAAATTTCTAAAGCATAGAGTGGGACCAAACATTTACTGAGTTTCTTTGATTTTTAAGTCATTTCTACATATTTTATATAAATATTCTCTTTAAACTTTATTTTTATTTGATAGAATAGAGAGAAATTGAGGGGGAGGGGGAAGTAGAGGGGGAGAGAAACCTGCAGCGCTGCTTCACCACTTGAGAAGTTTTCTTCCTGCTAGTGGGGTCTGGGGGATCAAACTAGGGTCCTTGTGCATGTTAATGTGTGCACTTAACCAAGTGTGCCACCATCCAGCCCCATATTTTATATAATTTATGTCATTACTCCCCACATTATCCATGTGGACCTTGTATCTCCTTTTAGCTAATTTTTTCTTTTTAGATTATTTTTCCTCCCGGGGTTATCACTGGGGCTCGGTGCCAGCACTATGAATCCACTGCACCTGGCAGCTATTTTTTCCATTTTATTGGCTAGGACAGAGAGAAATTAAGAAAGGAGGGTATTAGAGAGAGGGAGAAAGATAAGACACCTGCAGACCTGCTTTACCACTTGTGAAGTTTCCCCCTCTACAGGTGGGGAATGGGGGATCGAACCCGTATCCTTGTGCATATCCTTGCATTTCATACCATGCGCACTAAACCAGGTGTGCCACCACCCAGGCTCTAGATTAAAAACAAAAATTTTTTTTGCCTCCAGGGTTATTACTGGGCTCAGTGCCTGTAACATGAATCCACTGCTCCTGGAGGCCATTTTTCCCCCCTCTTTTGTTGCCCTTGTTGTTGTAGCCTTGTTGTGGTTATTATTGTTGTTGTTGACATTGATGTTGTTTGTTGTTGGATAGGACAGAGAGAAATCGAGTGAGGAGGGGAAGACAGAGGGGGAGAGAAAGACAGACACCTGCAGACTTGCTTCACCGCCTGTGAAGCGACTCCCCTGCAGGTGGGGAACTGGGGGCTCGAACAGGGATCCTTACACTGGTCCTTGTGCTTTGCGCCGCGTGCTCTTAACCTGCTGTGCTACCGCCCAACCCCCTAGATTAAATTTTTTAAGCTTAAAACACACAGATGCATATCCTTATCTGTTGCCTCCCCTCCCCACTATACAGCATGTACTCTATGCCCACATATCAAGCAATTTAACAAGTAGATTATATGAACAGAACATATGTAATCTTTAGTTCAGCCTGAAATAGCTAATTCCATGCATCAGAGAATAAATTATTGAAGCATGTTAATAAGTTGTTAATTTCCAGGTACAGATAAAAATTTTAAAAAAGAAATTCAAAGGCTGCCTATATAGGTAGACACTCTGACACATATCAATAGAATAAACAGAAATGGATCCCACAGGCTAAATTCAAAAATCCTCCAGACTATGGGGAACACTTGTACTGCCTCAAACTGACACAATGCAAGTTGGCATTTGTTGGCATAAAGCTGGTACTCATGCTCATAATTACTTGATTTGCATGAACTAAAAATATTTCATTGCACTAGTCTATGAAGCACAGGTAAAATTTGTGGCTCTTGGAGAATTAGACTCATTATGTATTTTGAATTAAAATTGGAACATTTATATTGTACACAAATAACATAGATTCAAATCTCCTGGAAGACATATTTAAATATGTTGTCAGGTTATTGTCTACCAAAGCAAGATGACATATCAAGTTATTAGGTTGCATGAATGACTGTTGATAACTTCACTTAGTAAAAGTCTGCCTTAAAGAGGAAATTGAGTCATGTATGTTCTATCATATTTCTTGCATTTAGCATCAAGTATATACACTGCAATACCCATTTTTAGGCTTCTTTTTTTTCCTTTTGTATATCCATTTACAATTTTTTTAATTCTGTAATGGGGAAAAATAAGCTGCTTTTTACAATGGGTAAAGTATATGAACAGCTGAAAAGGGGGAATGATGAAGAAACTTAAACCCAAAGAGCTTTTCTCAACACAACAGAAATATAATCCAACCCTGAGATAGTTTTTTTTTTTTTTTTACGATTGCCATATAAGCAGAAGAAATGTATATGAAAGGTAATGCAAGTTACAAATTTGCCAAAATTGGGCCCATATTTTAAAGCTTTCCTTTCCAAGGAGCAAATATGTCCTTTGGTCTAGTATAGCTATTTAAAATAACCTTGTGTCCACTTGATATCTTGTCAGCTGAAAAGGGGGAACAAAACAAGATATACTCTATTTCGACTCTGAAACATGTAATGGGAATGTCAACCTGCTCTTGTGTGCCATCCCAGTACACTGGCTCTGAAGCTACTGACAAAAAAAAAAAAGAAGAAAAAAAGTTTTTTTTAAAAAAAAAGTCATTGACTAAAAAAGAAAAAAATCAGATAATTGCTATAAATGCTGAAAAGCTGGCAAGAGGGAAAGTAGTGCGCAAAAATCCCAGGAGAGGCCTGAGACTGATGATTTTTCTCTGATGAGCTGTGCAAAGCTGACGGTGGTCCACTGGGCTTCTGTGCACACCCAGCCCTTGCATAAATAATGAACATGGAACACGGATGGATCTTAGCGCTGTACATACCTTTCTCTGAGCAATTTTAACTTTTCCCATGTCCATTAGGCCTTACAGCCTAATCTTGCTCTGCCAATTGCTCCCGTGGTGAGATCATTAAGTAAATTATTTTAAGATCAAACACCCTGCAGTGACAATAGCGTCCCATGTAAGGTAAATGCTTCAAAGGCCCCCCTTTCAAATTACAGCTCTCCGGAGTTATTCATCACCTCTCCGTAGGGCTTGCCCGCCATTACTTGGCTTTTTGCCTCAGGCGAAGGTAGCACTGCTAATTGGCCTCTGTAACAAAACTGACCTGTGGACAGGGTAAAACTTGTTTGGAGCTTAGAGACAAAAATTATTCAAGGATAAAAACACTTGAATGCCCCAACTACGTCATAAAAAAAAGAGGAGTGAATGAATGTCTTCCCCTGCAGTTCTTAATGTTAAAGAATGTGCTCCTGGCGCGCCTGAGTCACACAAAAGCGCCTTCAGGTAGCCCAGCCAAGGTCCGGGCTTCGGGATCCCTTTCTCCTCTTGGTTTTCCACTCCTCCACCTCCCTCCCCCCAACTCTCCTCCTAGTAGTCCTCTTCTTTCTAAACTCCAAGAAAAGGAACTCCAACCTTTGCTTTGGTTCCTGGGCACCCCTCCTGGGGAAGGCCTTTGATCTCCTGGGATAATGGCAGATGGAACAATTTAACTGCTTCATACAGGTGCAGAGTTTACTTGACAGGTTGGGGCTTTTATTTCTAGCACATTAGCCGGGCGCATACAAATGGGTTTTTGACAGACTCAAGCAGGTAAAATAGCACTGAGGCTCGGCAAAAACTGGGTCACACCTGCCGGGATGATACCATTTGAAAATGCTGCATAAAATAAAGACAGGTAAAACTTCGGAATCTCCTGCTGAGTGTTTTTTTTTTTTTTTTCTTTTCGTTTTAACAATTTGGGAATGTGGTTTGTAGGGGGGGCAGATTTTCAAAAGAGTAAACAAACTCCTTGATCTTTGAGCTCTAAAGAAAAGGAGCTCAGAGAGGGTGATTCCAACTCAGCATTCACAGACTTGAGGCTAGTAACACTTCATTAATAATCGCTGCAAAAAACGAAAAAGGAATGGAAGCTAAAGACTAATTACAATATTTCTCCTTTTGTTTCCTCTAAGGTTTACTTTTTCCTTCTACTACTTGCCTCCTTCCCCATTCATCCTTTCCAGCTGATTGATTGTGAGGAATAAGTTGTACTTCTGTAGATGACATTGCCTTTCTACTGACAAACAGTACATTCCTGGGATAGCCAATATTCGTAGAATTGACTGTTAAGCATGTTGGTTGGACTGTAAGCTTTTTTTTTCTTCATATGCAAAGAGTTGCTTTGATCATTGGTCATTGCCTTGTTCAGTTAGTCATTTTCTCTTTAAAAAATCATGTAAGATATGTTTCTTTACTCTTGCAACCTCAGCACATACTTTTTTCACAACAAAAATATTCCTGAACATTTGAAATGTTAAGAAATGTTGCATCAAATAATGTATTTTCATGGTAGCTTTCCTTTATTTTCTGATTTTACACATATGTTCTTGATGATATTCTATATATTATCAAAATTTTAAATAACTTGAACACTTTGATTGTTTCATTTTTTTGTTTATTAGTTCAAAGGGCTTTACAGCATTAACTTTTCTCATTCTCAACAGTCTTAGTAGGCATTATAGGTAGGGAAGGGGGGAGGGTTAATCCTTTATTGAATATTCTAGTCCAAGTAAGATATAACATCATTTCCTTTACTTGCTCTTCAGTAACTGAAACAAAAGTGCCTGTGTTTGCAGTGCTTACAAAAATGGGTAGATTTAGTTCAGTCTGTGATAAATGTGGATTCCTAGCAAAGATGCTGTCTCTGAAACACTGTTTACTCTGCCTTCTTTGATCAGACTTTATACCTACATTGTTAGTCCCTCCTCTTTTGAAATCACAATCATGACCCAATATTTCCTAGAGCCATAAGGTTTCAGAAAACACTTAGCCACTCCCCAGGTTTTATAGAGGAACCATAAATAAAGATTAGAGGCTTAGAATCAGAGGTATAAAGCAAATTATCTTCTACAGAATACTTCACATCTGTCCATTGACTAAATTCCTCCAACACAGCTGAATCCCGATATATATAAGGCACTGGGCATCATGCAAAGATAAATAAGACATGCAGAACTAGTTTTTAAAAAATTTTTTTTTTAATATTTAATTTTAAATGTTTATTTATTTCCTTTTGTTGCCCTTGTTGTTTTATTGTTGTAGTTATTGTTGTTGTTACTGATGTCTTCGTTGTTGGATAGGACAGAGAGAAATGGAGAGTGGAGGGGAAGAGAAAGACAGACACCTGCAGACCTGCTTCACCACTTGTGAAGCGACTCCCCTGCAGGTGGGGAGCCAGGGGCTCGAACCGGGATCCTTACGGGCATCCTTGTGCTTTGTGCTATGTGCTATGTGCGCTTAACCCACTGCACTACCGCCCGACTCCCACAAAACTAGGTTTAAGAAGCCCCCTCTTCAACTGCGGTATGTGTGGGCTTATGCAACTACCTGCATTAGCACATGTTGCGGTGAAAGAACAACAATATTCTTGAACAGAGAGTGCCAATATAGCATCGAAGGATGTGTGGCTCTAATCTGGGCATTCATTGACAACTTCATAAGGAAATGACTTTTAACAAAGACTCAAGGGCACAAAAGTTTCAAACTATTTGGGAAAACAGTGTAAAAATGCACACAAGTACATTATAAGATATATTGGAGCAAATCAAAAGAATGAGTTCAGGTATATGGCAATCATAGCATACTGTAGACACAGTTAAGTGCAGGATAACTATTCTCATAAATAGCCAGGTAATATTGTCCTATAATTATGTAAGTATGATAATAAGTAAAGGTAATTCACTATCTGAGTCAGTGTAGTTGAACTATTTGATATATACAAATATCTCTTCAAATAATTTTGGACTTGTTTTAGAACTATGTACATGTAATGAGGAATGATTCAATAATGACTCATATATATTTTGAAAATGATTTTTACATTAGGAAATAGAAAAAACCCTAAATTTGGACAAATTCTGATGAGTAAGAGATGTATTATAACTTGGGTGGCTTTTTTTTTTTTTAATCTGAGTTGCAACTATGAAGTTGTAAGTAAGGTAGACATTTTTTCTGTGACATATCAACTGTTTCTAAAGGGCAGTAACTAAAGAGAAAATTTAGAAATACTTGGAAAATTGATTTTTCAGAAGGAATTGTTTCCAAAGGCAAGTAGGTTGAAACTAAACACTTCTGTATGCAAAAGCAATTATATTTTTTAAAAATGTACTTATCTTACTTTATAGTCATCCTTTGGAATGTCCATGAAATATGAAGTATACCCCTAAATGGGCTGCACCATCATTAGGTATCATCAAGACAGAATTCACATATTTTCTTCCTCCTCTAAGATGTACTAAAACAGCAATTTCAAATAGTAATGTTCTTGTTAATTGTCTTCTAACAATGAAATATGAGTGGTAGTTATATGAGCAATCCAGGTTGAACTTGTACAAGGAAGGGATGTGTCATTCCCTTACTTTACCTCATTCCCACTAACTGAAATGCCAATAATGTGGCACTGTCATCTTTTGTGCAGAAGAGGCTAATAGTCCCCAGAAACAGTATAAAGGAACCCTGGTTCTAAAGCTGCTATAATAGTCTTAGAATACTAATTCTAAGACAAAGTCAAAAGGGAGAAGTTAGTTTCTGTATTGTTCATGTTTTTGCACTTCAGGTTTCTGTTATGCAATCCTGAATCTAGTTCTTAACTTATAGTGGTAGATGAAATAGGAGCATATGAATGTTCAGAACAGCTATTACCAATACCAGCAAGACAATTAAAAATGTCTATTCTGATTAGAGTGGATTGGTGGCATCTTTGTAAAAGTAAACATGGGAATGATCCATATAGAAGAGATTTTCCATACTCAACTCGCTCTTTTTTTAAAAATTTTTTATACTTATTTATTTATTTTCCCTTTTGTTGCCCTTATTTATTTATTTTCCCTTTTGTTGCCCTTATCAACTCTCTCTTTTTTTTAAAAAAAAATATATATCTTTTATTATCTTTACTTATTGAATAGAGACAGCCAGAAATCAAGAGGGCAGGGAGTAGTAGAGAGGGAGACAGAAAGAGAGGCATCCGCAGCACTGCTTCACCACTTGGAAAGCTTTCCACCTGCAGGTGGGGGATGGGGGCTTGAACCTGCATCCTAGAGCATTGTAACATGTGCACTCAACCAGGTGCACCACTACCCAGCCTCTTGAACTCTCTTAACTGATATATTTACAAATATATCTTCAATGCTACGTTTTTTTTTCCCCTACTGGAAGAAGTTGCTACCTATCTAGACTAGTTACTCTAGGTATTATGAAGGTGTGCAGAGACAGAGATCATAGGCAGTATATCAACCTGACCATAACCAAGAATTTCAGGATAAGCTAAGCCTTCATGGCAGGAAGGAAGAGAGATAGTTTAGTAGATATACTAGATACTTGATCATATCTAATTGATTAAACACTAAATCCAGGCACATTTGCTCTACTTTCCACATGAAGAAACTGAAGTACAGAGAATTTAATAATATTTAAAACAATTTGTATATATATCATGCTTACATAACTATCAGGTAATCAGTCCAGTCCAGAATTCTATCTTGCTTTGCTATAGAACTGGTTACCTTCCCTCAAGTCTTATATTGAAATCTTAGCCTCAATGTAATGGTATTTGGAGGTAATGTATTTGGAAGGTAAGTAAGTAGTAAGGGCAGTACCTTCATGAATGTAATTAGTGCACTTAATAAAAGAGACCATAGAAGTTTCTTTGCTCCTTCCCTCATGTGAGGATGCAGCAAAAAGATGGTTATCTATGAATAGGAACAATATTTTGCCCAAATATAAACATGATAACTTCTGGGAAAGGACTATAAACTTTTAGAACTATGAGAAATATATTTCTGTTGTTTATAAGCCACCCAATCTGTGATACATTCATTACAACAATCCAAACAGACTACGACACATTCTAGGATGGGACTCTGTCACTAAACCACTTTTTCCTGTCAAGTAAATTATCTAATTGCATGTTTGTAATACTTGCTCAACTCAAAGGATATATCTCATAGTCACTCACAATTCCTTTATTTGATTATATTTTCCTCTTAGTTGATGTGTCTTTTTGTTTCTTGTCTCCTACTACTAGGATATAAATCTTATTTGCTTCTCAACTGCTGTATTCTCAGTGCCCAGATAGTACTGCCTAGCACATGATAGTCACTCAACTATTATCACTTAAATAAATGATCAAATGAGCCCAATGGATGGTTCAGAACTACTGTGATTTTTATTATTGCTTCTTGACTCTCTTGTGTTATCTGTTCTAGAGAGGGCCCTGACATAGGAAGGCTTTATACCAGTTCATACTTCAGAGGATACTAGGCTTATTTTTAATTTTTACATTTTTTTGTCACCAGAGTTATCATTTGGCTCAATGCCTCTATAAGTCTATTGCTGTTAGGCAGCCATTTTTTCTCTTCCCTCCAGAGGGTGAGAGACAAAGAGATAATGAGGAAGAAAGAAACAGAGCAAGGGGAGGCCCCAAAGCACTATCCCACTGTCAATGAAGTTTCCTTTCTGTATGTGTTCTCATGTGGTGGCCCAGGGCTTGAACCCAGGTCTTCATGCATAATAATATAATCACCTCTATGTGGTGAGTTACCTGCTGGGCACTCCGTATTTTTTTTTCTATTAATTTAACTTTACCACCATTTACTTCCCACTAGTGCATTTGTTAGCTACTCCATGGAGTACCGTTTTGTATCAACCTAATAAATTTCACTAAACAATAATCCCAGGAGTGGAATTAACCTCTAAAATTCAGTGCTGTGTCTTGTGAACTTAAACTAGGGGAGAAGAGCTTCAGGTGACTGATAACAAGCATGTGTTCTAGTAAGGTGTATGCTCTCCTGGCTAATTTATTTCCCAGTTATAACAATATAGTAAGTTATATTGTTTGGTACAGTGGCTCTGAGGAAGAACATCTATCTCCTAACTCCCCTTAGAAGAGAGAATTCTGGGAGTCAGATGGTAGCACAGCAGGTTAAGCACATGTGGTGCAAAGCCCAAGGACTGGCTTAAGGATCCCAGTTCGAGCCCCTGGCTCCATACCTGCAGGGTCATTGCTTCACAGGTGGTGAAGCAGGTCTACAGATGTCTATCTCTGTCTTTCCTCATTGTCTTCCATTCCTCTCTCCATTTCTCTCTGTCCTATCTAACAATGAAGACACCAATAACAACAACAATAAAAAAAAGGGCAACAAAAGGGAAAAATAAATAGATATAAAATAATTTTAAAAGAAGAGAGAATTCTGAAGACAGTTCAAATGAAGAAAGATCTTCACTTGGCTCAAGGACCTTTGAGTAGTTAATTCAACTCCAAAAGGTATCTTATAGATCAAATATAAAAAGAGAGTCTATAGCCATTGGGGCTTAGAAATTGTGTTCCACCAAGGGGAAAATTAAGAAATTTGATGAGAAAACACATGAAAACTATTCTTTTCATAAGAGTACATTGGAGATATTATAAATAGGTCAGGCTTTTTATAGTATATCAAGATAACCAATTAAAGTTCTAGAAGATTTGCATGGGATAAAATGGAACTATGCTATGACCCAGAAATTCCTCTCCTAGGAATATATCCTAAGGAAACAAACACAAATCCAAAGAGATCTTTGCATACCTATGTTCATAGCAGCACAACTGGAAGCAACCCAAGTGTTCAACAACAGATGAGTGGCTAAAAAAGTTGTGGTATACATATACAATAGAATACTACTTAGCTATTAAGAATGATGAAGTCTCCTTCACCTCAACTTGGATGGAACTTGAAGGAATCATGTTAAGTGAGATAAGCCAGTAAGAAAAAAGGCAGAAGTTATGAAAAAACAAACAAAAAACAGAAAGGGGAACTACAAAGTAAAACTTGGACTTATGTCATACTACACCAAAGCTAAAAAGTCTGGGTAAGAAGGGCATAAAGGGGTTGTGGCGGAGGGGGGGCTTTCAGGTCCTGATGATGGACCTATTGGGGGTGAGAGTGTTTTGCAGACACCTATCTTGGTGATATGAGAGATTGTACCCATGTACTAACAACTGTACTACAAACTATTAACCCCCCCAAAAAAAAAACTAAAGAAAAAAAAAATGAAAAAGATTATATAAGCCATTAGTTTCTTTTACTTTGACCTTAAATATTAACTAATGAATCATCATTGTCAGTCTCTTTCCCTTTTTAGCTCAATTTAAGTCTGACTATTATATACTGCAATTCTTTCTTTCTTTCTTTCTTTCTTTCTTTCTTTCTTTCTTTCTTTCTTTCTTTCTTTCTGTCTGTCTTTCTGGATAGGACAGAGAGAAATTGGGAGGGGAGGAGAAAATAGAGAGGGAGAGAGACAGAGGCACTTGCAGCTCTGCTTCACCACTCGTGAAGCTTCCTCCCTGCAGGTAGGGATCAAGGGCTTAAACCCAGGTCCTTGCACACTGTTATGTGTTCACTTAACCAGAAATATCACTGCCTGGCCCCTATATTGCAATTCTTTAAAATCTAGGTCTTTTCATAAAAAAACACTAATGAGGGACATATGCACTCCCCCATGTTCATAGCTGCATTATTCACAATAGCCAAAACATGGAAGCAACCTCAATGCCCATTGAAAGATAACTGGGTTCCCGTGTTTGAGTCCCTGGCTCCCCACCTGCAGGGAAGTCGCTTCACAAGTGGTGAATCAGGTCTGCAGGTGTCTTTCTCTTCCCCTCTCTGCCTTCCGCTCCTCTCTCCATTTCTCTCTGTCCTATCCAACAACAATGACAACAACAACAGCAATAATAACTACAACAATAAAAAAACAACAAAGGCAACAAATGGGAAAATAAATAAATATAAAAATATATTAAAAAAAGAAGGATAACTAGGTGAAGAAATTGTGGACATGGACTCAATGAAGTACTACTCACAGTTAAAAAAAAAAGATAATATTGTGTCCTTTTAGACAAAAATGGATGGAACTGGAGGTGATCATGCCTATTGAAATAAGGAAGTGAAGGGCAGCTACCAGATGATTTCACTCACATGTGGAATATAAAAAACTGTAACACATGAACTTGAAAAAAAGTCAACCCATATCCAAGACCTTGGTAAAACTATGGTGGTTATTACTGGGTGGGTGGGGGGCGGGAGGGACAGAACTTTGGTGACAGTGATGTGGAGCTATACCCTTATTATCTCATCTTTTAAATCTCTATTAAATCACTAGTTAAAATGCCAATACAAATAAATAAAACCTAGATCTTTTAATACTTATTTTCACTGACTTTAAAGGTAATTTTATTCACTTATTTCAGCTTCTAGCCATGTGTTTGGTGAATTTTAATTTATATTCTCTACTCAAAATTCTGTAGTATCATCTCATACATTAATTTTATATTTGACATACCTATACTTAGATGTTACAGGCACTTCAACTTCTAAACCTCCAGAATAGGAACTTAGACATTTCCTCTCACTTGCAAATCTGTTCTCTCTGTGTGTTTCCTAACTCTTATCTGGCATCTCTAAATAACTTGTGGCACAAGTCTAGAATCCTAGAAAGTCATTCTCAATTTCACTCTTATCTGTATCACATCAACTCAGTGTCCAAATTCTGGTTTTGTTCCTTAGCTGCTTCCATAACCCTTCACTTTGTTTCCACGTCCTGTCATTTCTCTGATCTAATAATGTCATATTTCAGGTAGACCTGGTTATTTCAGGGGGACAACTAAGAAAACCCCCTATTATTCTCCCTGCAAGTTCTCTTGTAGAAACATTCTTCTTTGCAGAATGTCTGTAATCTCTGGTAGATCTATGAAATAGAGAGTATGTGTTGCTTGATCCTCACAGTTGTTCCCCATGTGTTACATATGCTGGTATATATTAGTTGTTAAATGATATTTTAAAAGTAGTAAGTAATTTTCAATACTATAGATTTCAGGATATAGGTACTTTCCAAACTCTTGATGTAATTACTCTGATGTTTAGAGATGGTATTTGTATATAACCACCAAATATCTTTAAAAAAATCTATATATGTTTTGAAAAGTTCAACCATATGTGACTCAATTTGCCAGAAAATAGGTCTGGTTTGCCCATATACTGTTTCAATATAATAAATAACAGTGAAAGCAAATGTGGATCCATTGCCTATTGCCAAAAAAAATAATAAATAAATTTAAAAAAATCAAATATCAGAAGAATAGCTTTTACAAAGAAGAAGAATTTAAAAAGCTCAATAATTGCTATTCAAAGCAGTAATGGAGAATGGAATCATGTTGAAATCAAACTATCCTTTGTTTTCAAGCAGTATTCATGCAGGTAAAAGGGGAGAAGAATGGAAAACCAGAAAGTAGGATCAAGGGCAACCAGGAAGAGGCTATGAGGCCACTAGATCTTCCCACCTACAGGATCATAACATCCTAGATCATGATGTGCCTTCTTCAAACTCCCTCCTGAGACACAGCTTATCATAGATGCTAAATTACTCCTCATAATTGTATAGGAGCAATGGAGTAAAAATGTAGGAGATATAAGTCACTGTTGTTATTCTATTGTGCTCCAAATTTAGTTTTAAGCTTACTAATTACTGGCAAAGTAGGGTAGTTACTATTTTCCTTCAACCCAGTGTATTAGTCTCAGGTCATCTCCTCCTCAAGGGCCATGACAGACTTCCCTGTCCTTTGGAGAACATGGTTTCAACACTACCCCCATTCACTCTCAGAAGTCTTGGGTGGGATGATAAAATATAGTGTCATTATATCCAGCAACAGATAATGATGTGCTCTACAAAACCTTTTAAAGTTATATTTAATGGGGCCAGGTGGTATCACATCTGGTTGAGTGCACATGTTAAATGGGCAAGGACTCAGGTTCAAGCCCCCCAGTCTCCACCTACAGGGGGAAAGCTTTGCAAGTGGTGAAGCAGTGCTGCAGGCCTCTCTCTCTCTCTCTTACCCCCCTTTTCTTCCTACCCTCTTGAATTCTGACTCTCTATCCAATAAATAAATATATAAAAAATTTTAAAGTAGAGTTATATTTAATTAGGAAAAAACAGAAAGCAACTTGTCTAAGAAAAGAGATCATTTAAATTTTAAGTATTTGGGGTCTAAGAGACAGATCACTGGGTAGGTGCCTTGCCATATATGCACTGCAGGTTCCATGACATTGGGGGAAATCCAAGTGCTGTGGTGCCCCCCTCAAACCCTATCCCTATCTCTCTGTCTCAATAAAATTCAACTGGGGAGCAGTTAAATTGTACATATCTAAAATCCTGGCTTTGTTAAATATAAATAGCTATCCTGATTGAATGGCCTGAGATGCTTTTAAAAATTGCTACTGTCAAGATCCCTCCCAAATGCATCAGAATCTCATAATGTAAGGTTTATTTATCAAATATCACACTCCTGAGGGAAAAATAAACAAAGGGGAGATGTCATGCTCCCCAATTTCAAACAGAATTACTATTATAGAGCAATGGTAATTAAAACAACAGGATATTAGAATAAAAACAGACACAGATTGACAGAACAGAATTGAGAATACATAAATAACGTAGACAACTAATTTACAACAAAAAAGCTAGGAACTTATAATGGAGGAAGGAAAATCTCTTCAGTGAACGGTGTTGAAAGAACTGAACAGACACATACGAAATAATGTGAACACTATTACCGTACATAAAAAATAAGTTCAAAATGAATTTAAGACTTGGCTCTTAAAACATGACACTGTAACATACAAAGAAGAAAACACAGGTGATATGCTCCATGACTCAACTGGAGAGATGTGTTTGAGGACTCGACTACAAGAAAACAAAACAAAACAAAAAAATAGGACTTCTTCAAATTAAAATACTCTACACAACAGAAGGAACTTATATCAAAATCAAAAGGTACCTCACTTAATGGGAAAAGATATTTGTCCATCATATGTACAAATATCACCTCACACACAAGAGAGTGATTATATCCAAAATAAAAATAAGCTAAAATAGATGTTGGAGAGGATGTGGAGAGAAGGGACCACCTGATATGTTTGGTTGAAATGTAACTGGTATAGTAGCTACCATGGAGATTTCTAAAAAAAAAAAAAAGAAAGAAAGAAAGAAAAAGAAAAAAGAAAAAAAAGAAAAGAAAAGTAATTCCATACTATCAAATCAGCTACCCTGCTCTTGGATGTTTACCCTCAAAGTAACCCCCCAATGCAGTAATTCAAAGATATATATGCACTCCCCATGTTTAGTGCAATATTATTTATAAGAGCCAAGAACTGGAGACAACATAAGTGTTCATCAATTGATGAATGAATTAGAATGACATGGAATATAAGCACAATGGGATGGTTCTGTTCAGCTATAAGAAATTTGAAGCCAAGGACTGGCAGAGGGATTCCGGTTCAAGGTCTCGGCTCCCCACCTGTGGGGGAGTTGCTTTACAAGCAGTGAAGTAGGTCTGCTGGTGTCTATCTTTTTCTCCTCCTCTCTGTCTTCCCCTCCTCTCTCCATTTTTCTCTGTCCTATCCAACAACGAAGACAGACAACAAGAATAATTACAATAACAGGGCAACAAGGCCAACAAAAGGGAATAAATTAATAATAATAATAATAAAAAAAGAAAACTTAGGAGTTGGGCTGTAGAGTAGCGGGTTAAGTGCAGGTGGCACAAAGTGCAAGGACCATTATAAGGATCTCGGTTCAAGTCCTGGCTCCCTACCTGCAGGGGAGTCGTTTCACAAGCGGTGAAGCAGGTCTGCAGGTGTCTCTCTTTCTTTCCCCCTCTTTGTCTTCCCCCTCCTCTCTCCATTTCTCTTTGTCCTATCCAACAACAATGACAACAATAATAACTACAACAATAAAACAAGGCCAACAAAAGGGAATAAATAATAAAATAAATATTAAAAAAAAACTTAAAAAAATTTTAAAAAGAAAGACGAAGCCCTGATGTTTACAACAACATGTGTGGAACTAGAGAGCATTATGCTCAGTGAGATATGCCAGATGGAGAAAGAAAAGTACTGTTTTGAATTACTGATTTCACTCATACATAATCTAGGGAGAAAACAAATAAAAAATAAAATAAAATAAAATAAAGGAGTCAGGTGGTAGCAAAGTGGGTTAAGCGCACTTGGCACAAAGCGCAAGGACTGGTGTAAAGATCCCGGTTCCAGCCCCCAGCTCCCTACCTGCTGGGCTAGTGTCGCAGGAGGGAGAGGATCCAGGAACCAAGCTTGTGGAGTAGTAATGCAAATCTTTATTCATGTGGACGCTTCAGAGTAGGCTGTGAGCACAGCAGGTTAAGCCACATGGTGCCAAACCGTAATTGGCCGCCTCCCACTTTGCACGCCAGCCTTTCTCCAGGTTGGGATGCGGGAGAGAAAAGAGAGAAGGAGAGAGAGATACCAGAAACAGAAGTGGCTTTATAGGATAAAACCAGAAGTGGCAAGTCGGAACCAGAGATGGCTGGGAAAGGGGGTGGAGAAAAAGAAAGAACAAGAAGGTAGAAAGCGTCTGTAGCAATGGTTGCTAGGATTTTAACTGGTGGGATTAATATACCCTGCAGGCAGGGCGAGTCTCCAGGTAGAAAGTAGAAAGATCAGGCAAAACAATGATTATGTAAATAGGCCATACTATCAGCAATGCAACATGGAGCAGGGGGAGCTGGTTTAATGCCCGACACCCATCTGCAGGGGAATCGCTTCACAGGTGGTGAAGCAGGTCTGCAGGTGTCTATCTTTCTCTCCCCCTCTTCCCTTCCTCTCTCCATTTCTCTCTGCTTTATACAACAATGATGACATCAGTAACAACAACAATAACTACAACAACATTAAAAAAACAACAAGGGCAACAAAAGGGTAAATAAATAAATACATATATATATATATAAATGCTAAAAATAAAATATAATTTTTGAGCAATAAGAATAATTAGTGATTACTAGAAGGGAAGAGAAGGGAGGAAAGTAAACATGAAGAACAGAGTATGTACATGTTGATTTATAATGATGTAGATCTGAAACACATATTGTTCTAATGCAATGTTACATTAATAAATAAAAATCCCCCTCCTAGAAAAAGGCAAGTCAAATTATAAGTTTATAAGTTTATAAGTTATAAGTTTATAAGTTGTTATAAGTTTATAACAAATTATAAGTTTTCCAATTAATTATATTGTCAGCTAGCGTAAGAGTCACTGATTTAAATAACCTAAGACACATATTCCACAAAGTAAAATATTTCATTGTCATTAAATATACTGCTCTTGAAATATATTAACATGAAGATATGACTAATATATTTGATCAAACAAGTAGCACATTCTTTAAAAATCTCAATTAAAAATATGTTTTTATTGTAGAAAAAATATGTAAAATATGCCACTTAATTATCTGAAGTGTATAGTTGCATAGCATTAATAAAACATTTTTTTCCCTTTTGCTTGAATGTTCTACTTATTTTCCTAGTTGTTGTGCTACTTTCATATTAAAAACAGGCAATTAAAAAAGTTGGAAGGATTAGACGTCTGTGTTCCCTCATATATGCCAGCCTTGATAACATAAAATTTACTTTACAAAAACGTTATCAGAAAATTCAATCTACTAGGTTTATTTCTGAGAAGAATGGAAATTTCAAAGTCTTACCTTTACTGTAATCCTGATGGAGTGGTCTAAAGGAGGCTTTACCAGAGGCTTGGTCAGACGGGGGGGGGGGGGGGGGGGGGGGGGGGGGGGGGGGGGGATTACCAACAGAAAGTTCACTGTAAAGAAGAAAAAATAAGTTGCTCTTGTAAGACTATCGCTTTTGGTAAATTATGAAACTATGCTGATTTGGCCTTTTTTTTTTTTTAGTCCAAATGGTTGATTTTAATTTGGACATAAAACTTCTAAGATTTGTATTTTGTCTATTGCATCAGTGTGGTTCCTATAAATCATTCCCAAATACTAAATAATCCCCATCAAATGTTAAAGACAGAGTGTGAAACAGCACCTATTAAAATTCTCCACTAAGTTTGAACTCTGAGGCTGTTTAAGCATGTGTTAAAGTTCCTATTTGTTAGACTTGCATGCTGAGGAATAAAATATGTCTCATCTGACCATATTTCTGTTAAAGCTACTACAGGTTTATGAGAGTGCTAAAATGGTGCAGCAAACATGGAAATTAGTGTCACCAACTCATAAGAGTCTTTATATATAGCTCTTATTTTTAAGGAAACATATGATGGTTATTTGGTACTTTTGGATAAGTAGGTTTGTTTTTCAAATTTTGAATTGCTGTCAGATCCACAGCCAATCCATCAGCCTTCTTTTCCACAGTCTCTTTCATAGAAAAACACTGTTAAGTACTTCAGAAATATCAGATTAACATTAATACCTAGTGAATTAGAAACCAGACAAAAGTGGACTTAGGAAAACAGCACAAGTGGAGTTTGAAGGTAGGTGTACATCATATCAGTTTCCTGTAAGTCTCAGCTGCCAGAAATCTGAGGGGCAAGAGGCCCATTTAAAATTATTTACCAGTTTGATGAACTTTAGGGTCCTGAAGGCAACTGAGGTGGGGGGGGGGGGAACCCTGCTAGCTTACCCAGTACAGCTCAAGAAGCTCTTTACAGGAGCTCAGATCCAGCAAGCATTCCAAATGGAAAATTTTGTGTTTTCTTTCCTTTGTCGCTTGCAACCCAACTTCCCTTCCTCTCCACCTCTCCCTCCCTACCTCCCCCTCAGCGCCCCCCCCCCCACTATTCATTAAATCTGGTTATGAATAGGGCTGCAGCTCCATAATGCAATGGGAAAATCCTATGGCTAGCATTCCCAAAACACTAAAATCATTATACACTGACAGGACAATGACTTCGGCTTATAGGTGTGAAGGGAAAAGAACCCATCATATCAGCTATTTAACACACAAATGGATATAAGGTGAAAAGGCAGCCAATACTCTCTTGTCTCAGGTGTCATCTTGTATGTGAGTTTATGACTTCCAATAGGTCTAAGGCATATGCAGATAATAAAATTGTAACCACCAAGAAGGCTGCATACTATTTACTCATACATAAAAATTCCTCTAAGGAATGTTCATCTGCCTTCTTTGAAAGTTTCTCTGCCTGGCCTCTTTTAAGGAACAAGTGACTCAATTTTTAGTATCCATGATAGCCTCTCTGCTACAGAATCTAAATTTTCCCAGAGAAAATTTCTTCAGGCACTTTTATTTGCTGGGTCATGTTCCCCTGTTATTTTTTTCAAAGCTCTCAAGGATTTTTACTGGAGGTTAGATAATTAAAAATCCCTCAGGTCATTATTCTTATATTTTAAAAGACTACTCAAATCAATGGCTGATTATTTTCATTTCCAATATTAAGAGTTTCTGGGTTTTTAGATGTAGAACATGTAATCAATTATGATTCTCAAGTAGAAATTAATGATGTAGTTGTTTATTGCCCTAAACACTGATATGTGGGCTAATGTTATATTTTACATAGGAAGAATCTCTAATTTATTATTGCTGGAGGCATTCTATTGCCTACTCACTGGCAATGTAAATGGTCACAAGAAAGATTAGGTAACTGGTCTTTTTTTTTTTTTCTTGCCATAAAGAAGTGAAAAAAGACTTTGTTAATTTGTAGGCTATTATACCATTAGCCTGTGGTAAGTGTGGTTTTCTTACCTTCATTTCCTCAATTCTTCTAGCAACCTTGCCAGTGATTAATTATGGTACAATAATGTACTTTAATGGCAAAAATAAAGAGGGAAGTCAGAGGCTGCATTGCAAGTTGGCTCTACTGCAGATTGCAGCTAGTCATTTTCTTGCTCTGGCCATCAATTTCCTTGTAAAGGCTGTGAGTTCAGTCATACCACATTCATCCCTTGCTCAATTAATCAACAACTGAGGGAAAAATGTCCACTTATGCCTCTGAATTCAAAAAGAACTTGCAAAATCTATACACTGGAAGTGTGGCTGTTTAACCACAGTGATTCCACACTCTTTTTTTTTTAGCACTAACAAATTAGGATGTCTGCTTTTCAGGACTGTGGTAGATTTTTTTTTTTTTTGATTGGGATGTTAGTGTTTTATAATGGTTGTTGACATATGAGCACATCAATACCCCATTACTCTTTTCAATCCCTCCCAGACTTTCCCTCCTCAAAGACTTTTGCTTTGGTAAATATGCCTTGCTCAGTCCAAGGTTTGTTTTGTGCTTTCCTTTTTCACGTTTGTTTCCTAAATTCCACTTATAAGTGAGATCACCTGGTATTTGTCCTTCTCTTTTTTTACTTATCTCACTTCGCATAATACCTTCAAATTTCATGGCAGATTTTAAACCACATAATATATGCTTATTAAATCACTGTTCACTAACTAAAACTGAAGAAAGAAAAGGGAGAAGGCTATTGGAAGTAATCGTAGCAACAAGAAGAAAGAAGGGAAAAAACTTGAAGGTATAAAGTTCTATCACTTGTTTCAAACTAAAAAAAAAAAAATCCTAAACACCTTCATAGACCTTGGAAGGTCAATGTTTTATAAACTATGTAATAATGGGGTCAAGCAGTGGCATACCAGGTTAAGTGCACACTTAAAGTGCATAAGGACCTAGGTTCAAGCACCTGGTGCCACCTGCAAGGGGAAGCTTCATGAGGGGTGGAGCAGTGCTGCAGGTGTCTCTCTGTCTTCTCCCTCCCTATCTTCCCCTCCCTTCTCAATTCCTCTCTGTGTCTTTTTTTTTTTAATTTTATTTTATTTATTTATTCCCTTTTGTTGCCCTTGGTTTTTTTTTTTTGTTGTTGTAGTTATTATTGATGTCGTTGTTGTTGGATAGGACAGAGAGAAATGGAGAGAGGAGGGGAAGACAGAGAGGGGGAGAGAAAGACAGACACCTGCAGACCTGCTTCACCGCCTGTGAAGGGACCTGCCTACAGGTGGGGAGCCGGGGGCTCGAACCGAGATCCTGACGCCGGTCCTTGAGCTTAGCGCCACCTGCGCTTAACCCGCTGCGCTACAGCCCGACTCCCTCCTCTCTGTGTCTATTCAGTAATAAATAAAAATATTAAATTCTTTTTAAAAATATGTAATAATAAGAACATCATAATAAACACTATTCTCTTTTTATCATGTTTTTTTTCAAGAAGTATTTAACAGAGGGTTTGTGGTTCTGATTTAACTGGAAATTTAAATTAATAATTTTAAAATTAATTTTTAGCAAGCACTTATGAGACATAAATCTACCCATGTTAAATATGTATCAAATTATGAAATTGAAACATAAATGGAATCACTGGTTGGAATCAGTTAGGCTCTAATTAACTCTTCATTTTCTTCATTCATTTGCTCAATTATGGTATATGTGCATAAAGTACATACTTAATTAAAATTCATAGGTTTGAATTAAATTAAAATTCAGAGTGAAAATATTTAGGAGAAACTTCCTCTGCTTTTAGAAAAGTACTGTCTTATAAAATACAATTATAGCATGATCATAGTACAAAGTCCCATGCAAGATGAGCAGAAAAAATAGCTTGTACACAAAATTGTAGATATAATGCAAAAGAACTTATATTCTGAAGCTTAGGCAATAAGGGAAGGCTGCATAACAGAGGCAGAATTTAATTGGGTTCTTGAATAACATAAAGCATTTCTATGAACTATGCCTAAAAAGATTCTTAACTCATTTAAATAAACATTTATGGAGTGCCGGAGATACACAGATTAAAAAACATGACTCCTGATCCCTGACCTCTCAGTGTGATAATAGATGTAAAAAAGAAACCAACTAATTAAACAGAAATCCAGAAAAAACAGTAGAGCTGTAGAAGAGGAAAAAGAAAATGCCAATTTTGGAAGAAGTCACATAAGTAAAAGTGTTCCGGTGAGAAAGCTGAAAACAGCCAGAGTCAGGGATGGACCAATGATGCCCATGCTGCTAAATTTTCTGATCTAATAGAACAGGCTGCTCAGACACCTTAACGATGGGGTAGGGTACACTGTGATCAGACAGAGATAAAGAGGCAGGGAGGAGAAAAATGCAAGTACCTAGAAAGGGGAGGGCACTAGTGTCTATAGCACCCATTAGAGAGCCTCAGTGTTGAAACTGAGTCTGAGGGAGTGTTATATAATAGCTCAGTTACATATCTGACCTTTGGGACAAAGTCCTTGCCTGACCTGTTTTCTCTTTACCCTAGGACATACTTCTGTGCACATATGTGGTAGGAAAAACGCATGTCCATCCCTTAGTTAAGATTGGAAGCATATGGAGGATAAAGAACACATCTTATAGTACAGAAGGACCCATATTCAAGCCCCTGGTACCCACCTACAGGGGGAAGCTTCATGAATGGTGAAACAGTGCTGACCTAAAATAGACTTCCTAGATTAATATCATCTGCTTTATTCTTATATTTAGGCTCCTGATAGTTAAACAATTTGTTCTGTTTATATCTTAATGTTTTTCAGTCACCAAGTAGCAAAAGTCACCATGATGCCAACCTGATTTCCCTGGCAGATGACCTCACCAGTGTGTCCTGGAGCTCCACAGTTACAGAGCCCTGCCCTACTAGGGAAAGACAGAAACAGGCTGGGGGTGTGATTCATCTATCAACACCCATGTCCAGCAGAAAAACAATTACATCAACAAAAGCAAGACCAAAAACCACATGGTCATATCAATAGATGCAGAGAAAGCCTTTGACAAAATACAACATCCCTTTATGATCAAAACACTACAAAAAATAGGAATAGATGGAAAATTCCTGAAGATAGTGGAATCTATATTATAGCAAACCTACAGCCAACATCATACTCAATGGTGAAAAACTGGAAGCATTTCCCCTCAGATCAGGTACTAGACAGGGCTGCCCACTATCACCATTGCTATTCAACATAGTGTTGGAAGTTCTTGCCATAGCAATCAGGCAGGAGCAAGGAATTAAAGGAATACAGATTGGAAGAGAAGAAGTCAAACTCTCCTTATTTGCAGATGACATGATAGTATACATGGAAAAACCTAAGGATTCTAGCAAGAAGCTTTTGGAAATCATCAGGCAATACAGTAATGTGTCAGGCTATAAAATTAACATTCAAAAGTCAGTGGCATTCCTCTATGCAAACACTAAGTTAGAAGAAATTGAAATCCAGAAATCAGTTCCTTTTTCTATAGCAACAAAAACAATAAAATATCTAGGAATAAACCTAACCAAAGAAGTGAAAGACTTGTATACTGAAAATTATGAGTCACTACTCAAAGAAATTGAAAAAGACACAAAGAAGTGGAAAGATATTCCATGCTCATGGGTTGGAAGAATTAACATCATCAAAATGAATATATTACCCAGAGCCATCTACAAATTTAATGCTATCCCCATCAAGATCCCAAGCACATTTTTTAGGAGAATAGAACAAATGCTACAAATGTTTATCTGGAACCAGAAAAGACCTAGAATTGCCAAAACAATCTTGAGAAAAAAGAACAGAACCGGAGGCATCACACTGCCAGATCTCAAACTATATTATAGGGCCATTGTCATCAAAACTGCTTGGTACTGGAACATGAACAGACACACTGACCAGTGGAATAGAACTGAGAGCCCAGAAATGAGGCCCCACACCTATGGACATCTAATCTTTGACAAAGGGGCCCAGACTATTACATGGGGAAAGCAGAGTCTCTTCAACAAATGGTGTTGGAAACAATGGGTTGAAACATGCAGAAGAATGAAGCTGAATCACTATATTTCACCAAATACAAAAGTAAATTCCAAGTGGATCAAGGACTTGGATGTTAGACCACAAACTATCAGATACTTAGAGGAAAATATTGGAAGAACTTTTTTCCGCATAAATTTTAAAGACATTTTCAATGAAACGAATCCAATTACAAGGAAGACTAAGGCAAGTATAAACCTATGGGACTACATCAAATTAAAAAGCTTCTTCACAGCAAAAGAAACCACTACCCAAATCAAGAGACCCCTCACAGAATGGGAAAAGATCTTTACATGCCATACATCAGATAAGAGTTTAATAACCAATATATATAAAGAGCTTACCAGACTCAACAACAAGACAACAAATAACCCCATCCAAAAATGGGGGGAGGAATTGGACAGAATATTCACCACAGAAGAGATCCAAAAGGCCGAGAAACACATGAAAAAATGCTCCAAGTCTCTGATTGTCAGAGAAATGCAAATCAAGACAACAATGAGATATCACTTCACTCCTATGAGAATGTCACACATCAGAAAAGGTAACAGCAGCAAATGCTGGAGAGGATGTGGGGTCAAAGGAACCCTACTGCACTGCTGGTGGGAATGTCAATTGGTCCAACCTCTGTGGAGAACAGTCTGGAGAACTCTCAGAAGGCTAGAAATGGACCTACCCTATGACCCTGCAATTCCCCTCCTGGGAATATATCCTAAGGAACCCAACACATCCATCCAAAAATATCTGTGTACACATATGTTCTTGGCAGCACAATTTGTAATAGCCAAAACCTGGAAGCAACCCAGGTGTCCAACAACAGATGAGTGGCTGAGCAAGTTGTGGTCTAGATACACAATGGAATACTACTCAGCTGTAAAAAATGGTGACTTCACCGTTTTCAGCCAATCTTGGATAGACCTTGAAAAAATCATGTTGAGTGAAATAAGTCAGAAACAGAAGGATGAATCTGGGATGATCTCACTCTCAGGCCGAAGTTGAAAAACAAGATTAGAAAAGAAAACACAAGTCGAACCTGAAATGGAATTGGAGTATTACACCAAAGTAAAAGACTCTGGGGTGGGTGGGTGGGTGGGGAGAATACAGGTCCATGAAAAATGATGAATGAAATAGTGGGGGTTGTATTGCTAAATGGGAATCTGGGGAATGTTATGCATGTAAAAAAAAAAAAAAGAAGAAGTAGAAACGCAAAGCAGAAATTGACTGAGTTTGGAGTATGGCACCAAAGTAAGAAAGCAGAAGTATACTAGAGTTTGCAGTGAGTACCTCCCTAATACTTCCTCTCCACTTTTCCAAGCTTTGGGTCCATGATTGTTCAACAATTTGTTTGGCTTTGTATGTTAACTCTCTTTTCAGTCACCAGGTTCCAGGTGTCATCAGGATGCCGGCCAGACTTCCCTGGATTGAAGACACCACCAATGTGTCCTGGAGCTCAGCTTCCCCAGAGACCCATCCTACTAGGGAAAGAGAGAGGCAGACTGGGAGTATGGACCGACCAGTTAACGCCCATGTTCAGTGAGGAAGCAATTACAGAAGCCAGACCTTCTACCTTCTGCAACCCTCAATGACCCTGGGTCCATGCTCCCAGAGGGATAGAGAATGGGAAAGCTATCAGGGGAGGGGGTGGGATATGGAGATTGGGTGGTGGGAATTGTGTGGAGTTGTACCCCTCCTACCCTATGGTTTTGTTAATTAATCCTTTCTTAAAAAAAAAAAAAAAAAAAAAAACTAGAAAAACAATTACAGAAGCCAGACCTTCCATCTTCTGCTGCCCATAAAAATCTTTGGCCCATACTCGCAGAGGGATAAAGGATAGGAAAGCTTCCAGTGGAGGGGATGGGATATGAAACTCTGGTGGTGAGAATTGTGTGGAACTGTACCCCTCTTATCCTATGGTCTTGTCAATCATTATTAAATCAATTAAAAAAAATCTACTCAGAAAACTCAGACTTTGAAACTTTAAATGTGTCTTTTGTAACTAACCCTGGTAGAAATCTTATGAGAAACAGGAAGTAAATATTGGTTTTCTTCCTTTGAAATTAATTATGAGGACCCTGGGTGAGTCAAGATTGAAGCGTGTTAATACTTTTTAAGTATTATTTTTTTACTGGTAATTTAATAATGGTTTACAAGATTTTAAGATTATTGGGGTACAATGTGAAACTGTACCCACAACTAAAGTTCTGTGTGTTCTCCTCTGGACCCCACATAACCACAGTAGTTCTCACAAAGTCTGAAAGTTTTGTTGCCTTGTTTTGCAAGTTTGTGCATTTTAATTATCTATATTCCACATATGAGTTAAATCATCCAGTAGTTTTCTTCGCTTATTTCACTAAGCATAATAAGCATAATCTTGTTCCCTCAATTTTTTTTTTACCCAAAATTACAGTAAATATCACCTTACTTAATTTTAGAGTAATATTGAAAATATATCCAATGTCTTTATATATACTTGAAAATATATCCAATGTCTTTATTTGGTCATCTGTTAATGAGCTTTTAGGTTGCTTCTACTCTTCGGCTATTGTGAATAAAATATTTATGGCACTTTCATAATTTAGACCTCACAAGGTAGAGTCCATGACTTTTCTCATTTTACTCTCCAGAAGCTTCCATGTTTTCCTTTCCAAGAGCTTTTGTTCTACCTGCTACCAAAATTATAGTCTACTCATTTTTTCAACATCGATTTTCCTTGAATGTTGAGCTTACTCTTGCACAGTATCTTTCCTTTCCTTGTCAAATTTCCTTATTTTTGTTTTAAGTTTTTCCTTCCAACTGGCTCTTAATCTCTTCTTGGTCTTCATTAGCTGCCACCACTGAAGCTTTCTGCTTAGATGAAGGTCACTAATGATGTCAGTTAAGCCTTTCTCTTTGATTCAGTTCTACTCATTCTTGCAGGACTTTCTGTGCTACTTCAGTACTACTCATCTTTTGAAAACTGATTTCTGTTTTGGTTTCTCTCACTCTGAACAGTCTATATTTCTCTCTCTCTCCTCCTCCTCCTCCTCTTTCTCTCTCTCTGGTCTTTCCTGTTTCTCTTATCCTCTTAACGATAGGTATCGGGGCTGAGTGTTGGTGCACCTGGTTATGTTACCGTGCACAAAGACCTGGGTTCAAGCCCCTGGTCCCCACCTGCAGGAGGAAGTCTTGGGGTGTGGTGAAGCAGTGCTGCAGGTGTCTCTCAGTCTCTCTCCCTCTTCCCCTACTATCTTGATTTCTAGCTGTCTCTATCTAGTAAATAAAGATAATAAAAATAAAAAAATAGGTGTCATACTCTAAAGTTTACTTTAGGGCTTTCTGCTCTATTTTTAAGGTTTTTTTTTATCAAGTATTTATTTATTGTGAATAGAGATAGAGAAAAATGGAGAGGGAAGGGGAGACAAGGGTGAGAAAGGGAGAAGGAGAGAGAGAGGGAGAGGGAAAAGAAGAGAGAAAAGGCGAGGGGGGGTAGGGGGGAGAGAGAGAGAATTATAGCATTGCTTCACCACTCATAAAGTTACAATGTTCAAGGTCCCAGGTTCAAGCCCCTTGTCTCCACTTTCAGGGGGCATGCTTTTATTCCTTATGTCATACATTGTCCTTTGTTCTGCGCATGCACGTGAGAACACACACACATTTATTTCTATATATGTGCATATTTATTTAAAGTAATTATTATATCACAATTATAAAATATAAATAATTATCACTGTATAAAGTTAAAAAATATCTCAATATTAGAACAGAAGAATTGTATGCTTGAGTGTGTAGGAGGCCTCAGGTTCAATTCCCAGCACTGTTGTGTTGGTATGCATGAGACCCCTTCTGTTTCATTTGGTTTAAATCCTCCCTGCTTAACACTATTTTATTTACATAACCGCTGTTAACAAGCACCTCCCTCCAGGGCATTGGTTCAATCCCCAGTTTCATGATGTTTTTGCTCCACCCCCCTCCTTGTCACACCCTGATCCCTTCTTTATCACACCCTGATTTTCACCAGTCACTTTTCTCTCCATCTTCTCTATGTCACATCCCGTTTCCACCTTACTTGGCAAGTATATATAAAGACAGCATTGTGAGTTTCACAGTACTGTACCTTGAGTTTAGCTTAGCTCGTCATAGATTGTGCTGCGTCCTGCATGAATAAAGAGATACTGCCTACAGCTCAACCATGAGTCCCTGGTCGTCTGTTACCCGCCCGTGCCCGTGAAGCCAGCCCGGCGAAAACAACATAACCCGTTGAAAACAACACTGTTGTATGACAAAGCTTGCAGTGTTCTAGTCTTTTACTCATTTTCTCTTCCTCCATCTCCTCTTCCTTCATTCAGGTCAGGAGTCTTGCAAGTTCACAATGCTTGGGTCAACTTTTTCACTCAGATGGAACAAGGGAGAGACACCACAGCACTGGAGCTTCCTCCTCTGTTCTCTCCTATGTGGTTCTAGGATTCAAATATGTACTATGCAAGGTATACACCCTACCTGACAAAGTATCTTTCCAGCCTCTCACTCTTTCATTTCCCACTTCTCATAAAAATAAGTAAACCAGTGACACTAAAGATAGCTTAGTGGAAGAGCTTTAGATTTTGAAGCATGGGATTTCAGATTCAACTCCTAGAACTGCATGTACCAGAGTAGCTGGTACTTTGACCTCTCTTTCTCACTCTTTCTCATATATATATTTTTTCTCTCCTCACTTTTCCTTTAGACTTCCATCAATAAAGAAAAAATGGCTGCCAGAAAACAATGGTGCAATTGTGCAGGCACCAAGCCCCAGCGATAATCTTGGTGGCAATAAATAAATAAATGAATCTTAAGAATACATAAAATAAATTTTAAAAAATAATATAATATTATATAATGCTGGAGATACAAAGTTAGTAATTTATAAGTGGTTAGTTTTGTCAGCTAAACCTACTGTTTGTTTTCTCTTTCTTTACAAAAGGAAATTAACAAGTGACAGATTTTTAAAAAATAGTATAAGGAAAATAATTGAATATTTACTAATATTTATGTAAAAGTGCAACCCTTTCATGTGTCATAAGCTTCTCATTCTTAGAGAAACAGTAACTCATGTTTCCTCTCTGCTAACATGTAACACCTAAATTTTGATTTTTTTTTCTGGTGCTAATATATTGGATCTCACCTAAACAAACTATTTCCATGAACTGCTAGCAAATGTCTCCCTGCCAATTAATGCAAGTCACCTTTCTGCATGTTTATCTTCATATTTGTTCACTAGCCTCAAAAATCTTATTCCTATCTTTTAAACTGATCAAACTCCATCCAGTTGCCAAAGTCTAGTTAGATTCTAACTATAATTTCGTACTCCTGAAAATTTATTTTTTGTGTTAATTTTACTTTCATAACAACAATGTATATAGCTTGATATCAGACCTATGTCTCTCTTTGTCTCTCTGTGTCTCTCTCTCTACATACAGATTTTATAAGTAAAGAATGATAACATTAAATCACTCTCCAATCAGTTGGTTTAGATTTAGATTTTTATAGTTGGAAGAAATCTTTGACATTTAAAATTATCTCATTTTGCAGATGAAGAAGAGATCACTTGCTTGTGGTTTCAAAACACTTTATTGACAGTTATTTTGTTTTCCTTTTTTTTTATTATTAGGAGACTAATGACTTATAGGAAGTACAGTTGTTGCCACATGGGTAAAATTTCTCATCTCATCATGATTGGTGTCTGCAAAGCACTCTTACCCTCAGTCTAGGTCCCCCTCCACAATCATGCACCAAGACCTGAAGATTCTACCCCCACACACCTACCTGCCCCAGAGTCTTTTGCCTTGGTGCAAAACACCAAATCCAGTCCAAGTTTTACTTTGTGTTTCTTCTTTCTCATTTCTCAACTTCTGGCCATGAGTGAGATGCTCCCATATTCACCTTTTCCTTTCTGGCTTATTTCACTTAACATGATTCCCTCAAGCTCTATCAAAGATGAGGTGAACAACTTGACTTCATCATTCCATTGTTCATATATACCAGAACTTTCTCAGCCACTCATTTGTTGTTGGACACCTACTTTGCTTCTAAGTTTGGAATATTACAAAGTGTGCTGCTATGAACACAGGTATAAACAGATCACTTTGGATAAGTGTGCTTGCTTCCTTAGGATATATGTCCAGGTGAGGAATTGTTGGGCCATAGGATAGGTCCATTTCTAGCCTTCTAAGATTTCTCCAAACTGCTCTCCACATTGGTTGAACTGTTATAAATTCAGTGGAAGAATTTATAGTCTGTCCCTGTAACTCCACAGTGATCCTGTGTACCATTTTGCCTTGGATAGTCCCTGGGGAAGTTCGACATTAAAAGTTATTATTAGCAATGCCACTACTCTTACAAGTGACCCTGCTTTAATGATACCCACACTAAATATGCTTATATACTTAATGTATTCTAACATTCTTTCTCCAGCATTAAAATAGCAAAACATCTCACTTCTTTATGTATAATTTAATATGTACATGGTCCTTTAAAGACTTTGAGTTTGCTAGTCCCCAAATAATCAGTCAACTTCAGGGAATAAACATGATTTTTAAAGTGGTTTCTCCATTGATAGAGCCTTTTTTTATGTGCATAAGCCTTCTTAGCTGCTAAATTTACATCAGCAACAACTGAATTTTTCAACAACCCAATTTAGTTATTTGAATAGAAACAGAGGACTAGTGTGTTATTACTGATACTATAAAAGGTAAATGACCTACTACAATTAACAAGAGAACTATTCACCAGAATTAAGGATTTTGTTCTTTTTAACCTAATGAGCATTGCAGCATATTATCACTTATATCTCTCTAGATTGTCCAATCACCCTGCATAATATTACTTCAATCCATTATGAAATAGGCTCAAATTGTCTTTTTGTTGTTGTTGTTGGAGTAATGATCAAGTATTGATGTTTCTTGAATTCTTACAAATGGTTACAACCTCTTTGCACACAGCCTGGTCAATAGAATGTGATGTTCACATTAGGGATTTGGAAATCAATGTAGTTTTCCTGTTATTCTTTTATGATTAAATCAATTGAAGTTATTTACTCATAGCAGAAAATATGGGTGATTGCCAACCTTATGGCTTAGTGAATTGCTTTCTCACCACCGCTGCCCTGTAATGAGAAGGTACATGTTCACTTCAGGGGTTGACTAAAACCTGTTCATGTATAGCAGCAATTTGAGATGCAGAAAGTGTTTATTATTAAAGGCTAAGAGTGTTGAATGCCAAAGGGCATCTTTATCACTTGGCATTGCATTAACATTGACAAAGGAGGAAAATACGCTCAGAAAACCCTTTAGCATTGGTCAAATGGCACTCAGTTACAGAAGCAAAGCCACACAGCAGCCAATGGATGTTCTCCATATCTTTCCTGATGTACGCTGTTATGCAGAGAGCCCAGTTCAAGACAATGGAAATGCCAATTGAGCTGAATGGACAGGGCCTATTTGTTGATAGGTTTCTCTCTCTTTAGCATGTGGTTAGTGACCTACACGTTTTTCAGTGCAAGAATAAATAATGGCTTGTATAACATGGACACATTTAATGTTTTTGAATGCAAAATAGTATTAGGGCAAATCAAATGGAGATAGCAGGGGTATGGCCGTGGAGATAGGAAAAGGCTGTGCAGGAAGCTCCATAGACATAAAACCATGATCCAAGAAGGATATTTTTGCTCTCATATTCTCTATCTGAAGTGAGTAACAAGCAAACAATATGACAAAAAGTCAGTTCATTTTTTTACCAGTCTGTACAACCAGCTGCACTGGACCATGGTGATGCCAAGTCTTTTATAGTTATTTGATCTTTTCATCATAAGTGATGAGAACAGTAGAAAATATGGGCAGCTTTGACCACTTTCTTCTAAATGTTCTAAATTTCTCTAAAATTCTTAGTTACCTTTTTTCAATAAAGCATGCTCATAAGAAAAGAAAAACACTCACAGTGACAATGATTGGCAGAAATTCAACTTTAAAGTCTGCCTTTTACTGTTGGGTAATAGTACTTAGATAATCCACATTTTTATGATAGATATCTTCTAAGGCTGGAGTAAGGATTCACAGATCCCTGGTGGGGTACAAAAATACCCCCTCCTCCACTCACCTGTACACAACAACTAATTTACTGAGAGGTTAGAGATTTCTCTGAAAAGTTCTTAAGCTGTACCTATTTTTGAAAACCTAAGCAGAAGCATGCACTTTTGGGATAAGGTAGAAGATAAAAAGTACAAATAGGCCAATTTGTAAAGAACTTTGAGTCACTTAAGGAAGAAAGCAAAGGCAAAATGGAACAGCCATAAAGATTATTGCAGAGATGACAGCTAACCAATGTCCACAACCTTGGAAGAACCACAGAGATTTGCAGTGGAGGGACTTGGAATTCAGAACTCTGGTGGTGAGAACAGGGTGGAATTATACCCCTGTTGACATGTTAGTTTGTAAGTCAATTTTGAATCGCTAGTTTTAAAAAGAAAAGAAAGGAAAAAAGGTTGAGATCCTACCTCCTTTTTCAAGGAGGTACATAGTTCTGGAAGAAAGCATGATGGTTTTCACTAAAAAACTTCTGTGATTCAGTGAGCTGATTCATACACACGAGAGGCAAAATAGCTAAGCACACACATTCTACACTGTCTGAGTTCTAAGCCCTACTTTCCTCCTTGCTAACCTTAACCCCAACTATGCTGGAAACCTATACCTCAGTTTCTTTAAGAGTAAAATGGCGGCAGGGAAATGGCAGCAGGTTACCTCACAGAGTCTTTGTGAAGATGAAATGAGTGAATGTAAACAAAGCTCTTAAAACTGCTGATATTGTATTATTAAGGAGCTACTATTAATGCAGGCTATAGGGAAATGGAAAGAAATCCATTCATGCTCGCTAACATTTCATTCTGATGAGCTACCATGTCACCAGTCCCTCAGAGGAGAACATTACATAAAATAGGGAAATAGCAATGACCCTTTCTTTCTTTCTTTTTTAAGGTTTAACATGTTGATTTAGATATAATGTATAGTCCATGAATTCATTGCTAAAAGTCTAACCCTCCACCCCACCAATTCCACCATGCACTCTCAACAAAACCCTGATCTCTAGAAACTTATGCATCATGCATCACTGGCACAGGAACAGAGACTACTCAGAGATATATGAAATTTGAGAGAAATCAGAAGGTACTCCAGAGATGCACTCCTGGAGCAGGGAGAGCAAATCAAGCCCACAAGTATTTTCCCACACCTGCCAACCATATTTTACATCAAGAAGATTTTTTTTTTTACCATTTAAGTACTGTTTAAATAGAAAAAAATGTGGGCATATAAAACCAAGTTCCTAAAGATATGCAAAGAAAATTTTATTATGTCAAAAAGTAAGCAATTTTACATTCTCCTATAGACAAGCAGCATACTTTGCTCACTGCAAAGCTAGATCTAAGGCAAAAGTAACTGTTATTATTATTGTTTTGCCCATGTTTGTCATCTTTTGTCGCAAAATATGCAAGCTTGGAGCTGGGTGGTGATGCACCTGGTTGAACACATGTCCTAATGCACAAGGACCCAATTTCAAGCCCCTAGCCCCACCTCCAGGCGGAAAGCTTCACTAGTGGTGAAGCAACACTGCCGGTATCTCTCTTTCTCTCTCCCTATCTACCCCTTCCTCTCAACTTCTGCCTATTTCTATCCAGTAAATAAGTAAAGATAATACAATTATTTTAAAAAGAATATGTAAGCTTTATGATAGTCAAATTAAGAGGATTTTAAAGGAGCTTATACAAGGTTGAACAATAATCTTGGTGGCAAAACGGTAATAATAACAGTTGATCAAATCACCTAGAGAGATCTGTAGAGTAACTTTAGAATAACTAATTCCTGTGCCAAGCTTCAATCCATTAAATAATTTCATTAAATAATGAAATTGAATGATATGGAAATTCTATGTAGCATATTTGGTACCTTCTGAAAAGTTATCAACTGCAGCTACAAAAAGGATAAAACCCAAAACATATTTTGTTGACCTCAGCTGACAGGTATACCTATCTAATTGAATAGCTTCTATTAAATGCCACATTTGTCTTGCATCCAACAGATCTTAAATTCCCCACCATTTTTAACTGGACTGAGCCACAAGCATGTCTCAGTGGAAAGGATTATTTTTTTCTTGGTCACTGAAATTTCATCTCTCTGGGTTAACTTATATTTACTTGTTTACTTGTTTTTATTGCCACCACAGTTATCACTAGGGCTCAGTGCCTGCACTATGAATCCACTGCTCCCGGTGGCCATGTTTCCGTTTTTTTGTTTGTTTTCTTTTTTTTTTTTTTCCTTAGGACAGAGAAGAAATTGAGAGAGGACTAAAACAAAAATAAACCAATGGGACTACATCAAATTAAAAGGCTTCTGCACAGCAAAAGAAACCACCACCCAAGCAAAGAGAACTCCCATAGAATGGGAGAAGATCTTTACATGCCATACAGCAGACAAGAAGCTTATAACCAAAATATATAAAGAGCTCACCAAACTTAGCAACAAAAAATCAAATGACCCCATCTAAAAATGGGGAGAATATATGAAAAGAATATTCACCAAAGAAGAGATCCAAAAGGCCAACAAACATATGAAAAAAGTGTTCCAAGTCACTGATAGTCAGAGAAATGCAAATTAAGACAGCAGTGAGATACCACTTCACTCCTGTGAGAATGTCGTATATCAGAAAATCCAGCATCACAAATACTGGAGAGGTTGTAGAGATAAAAGAACCCTCCTACACTGCTGGTGAGAGTGTAAATTGGTCCAATCCCTGTGGCGAGCAGTCTCGAGTATTCTTAGAAAGCTAGAAGTGGACCTACCCGATGTCCCCATAATTCCTCTCCTGGGAATATATCCTAAGGAATCCAACACATCTAACCAAAAAGATTTGTGTATACCTATGTTCATGGTAGCACAATTTGTAATAGCCAAAATCTGGAAGCAACCCTGGAGTCCAACAAGAGATGAGTGGCTGAGCAAGTTGGATTCTGTATATACAATGGAATACTACTCACCTATTAAAAATAGTGACTTCACTTTTATCACCCCACTTTGGATGGAGCTTGAAGGGACCATGTTAACTGAGATAAGTCAGAAATAGAAGGATAAATATGGGATAATTTCACTCACAGGCAGAAGTTAAAAAGCAAGATGGGAAGAGAAAACACGGAGCAGAACTTGAACTGGAGTTGGTGTATTGCACCAAAGTAAAAGACTCTGAGGTGGTTGCGAGGGGAGGATTAAGGTCCTGGGACATCATGGCAGAAGACTGAATAAGGGTTGTATTGTTATGTGGAAAACTAGGAAGTGTCATGCATGTACAAATTATTGTATTTACTGTCAACTATAAAACATTAATCCCCCAACAAAGAAATTTTAAAAAAGGAAAGAAATTGAGAGGGAAAGGGAAAGAGGAAGAAAAAGACATTTGTAGACTTGTTTCACTGTTCATGAAACTTCCTCTCTATAGATGGGGAGTGGGGGCTCCTACCCAGGTTCTTGCAGTATGTTGATATGTGTGCTTAACCAGGTGTGTGCTTAACCTGGCCCCCACTACAGTTTAACATTTTTTGAAGTGTTGTGGTTATCCCCCGTCCCTTTCTCTCTCTCTCTGAAAAAGTCAGGACCTGCCTGTAACCTGAGTTGCATGCATGGCAAGGAGGGCACATTTTCCAGGGAAGTTATTTTTCCCACAAGGCCCTGACTTGTAATACCACTGAGGCAAAGCTACTTTCAGGTCTCCACATGGAACGGAAACACTATAGCAGTGCCATGGCAACAGATTCATATCTTGACCTAGTAGTATAAGTGTCCTAGATGCTTCTGAGAGTAATAGTGGAAATAATAATGAACTATGGTCCATCTATGACCCTATAAGGGATGACTGAGAGTAGGTTGGAGGCATGGGGTATCGAGATGAGAGAAAGCAGTGTTAGCATAAATGCAAAATTATCTTAGAATATCTACAAAAACTTTTCAGGGAGGAGAAAACTCAGAGGATGAGTTTGATCAAGGTAGCATAGATATGGGCTAAAGAGTCAGTGAAATCTGTAACTCAGCATAATGAGATACCACACTGGACGTAGTCACCATGAGGCACAGGACAGTTTGCAATACAAATTGTAGGATTTCTCTGGGCTTATTTGAATCCCGAGTCACACATTTCTACTCCAGGGATTAAATACTGCTCCAGGGATTAAAGCTAATTGATTTGTTTGTTAAAAGTCTTTCTCAGGCTTGAGAATGCATGTTAAGAATATTGAAGAGAGAAGAAAAGTAAATGCAGTCTCCAAGAACTTGATGGTAAACTAAATTTTCCTTCTATCCTTAGGAAGATATAAGAAAGGGGATATGGTCCCTGGTAGGTGCTCTTCAGTTCTATTTTTCTATCCTCAAGATAATTTTTCTATTAGTTATAAACCAGTTATGGTTGTTGAAGACAATAACAAGAATACATTCACTTAATCTTTTGAAAATTTTAGACTTTTCCATGTATGTATGTATATATATATATATATATATATATATATATCAATTTTTGCAACTGCAAAAGATATAGATACAGATATACACATGAAAGTGCTACATGTCTGTATAACTAATTTCAAGTAACACAGCTGGGGACCTGGTGGTGGCCTATAGTACTTAGTGCTTTTTATCCTTCACATTAAGGCTTTACAATACATTTATCCATCTGGAAATTCAGTCAAATTTGTGTCCTCTCTCTCTCTCTCTCTCTCTCTCCCTTCCTCCCTCCCTCCCTCCCTCCCACCTCACCTGATGAATCTAAGAAAAAGGTCATACATTATATGCTGCTGGACATAATTGATTGAAATGTGTTATATAATTCTTTAGGCTATTCACAATTACATGAGTACATAATTTATAGACTTTAATGCAATCATTACTGTTAATCCTTGAAAATATGGGAGCAGATTTATAAATCAATCATGTTGTGAAATGTCTTATGACTTGTAGCATATTTTGGTTCCATTTTACCATATCTATACTTGTAATTAAAATTTAAAAAAGGGGCCGGGTGGTGGTTCACCTGGTTGAGTGCTCATGTTATAGTGTGCAAAGACTAGAGTTTGAGTCCCTAGTCCCACCTGAAGAAGAAAGCTTTGCAAGTGGTGAAGCAGTGCTGGAGGTGTCTCTCTGTCTCATTCCCATTCTGTTTCACCCCTTTTCTCTCAATTTCTGACTGTATCTAGCCAATAAATAAATAAAGATAATAAAAAAAGAAAAACAATTGATGCCTATCTTCATCCTCTGAACATAAAAATATTGTAAGTAAATTGGCATTTGGGAAACACAATATAATTTTGTGCTTTTATGAAAAGAATGATTGGTCATTGGATTCAAGCATGCCAAGTTTCAGTCAAAAGTAAATTTTATGACTGTGTGCTAGGTTCCTTAAAACAAGGGTGTGTAATGGAAATTGTGACAGGCACTTAATTATAATGATGCTACTCAGCATGAATATAATAAATATGCCAAGCTAGTTCATAAAACAACCTAGTGCAGCCTGGAAACCTGTGAGTAACATGAACAGTCACCATAAAACCAAGTCTTTTGAATTTGCTTTAAAAGCAATTGGGAAGGGAGAATGGTTCACAGATATCAATGCTGAGACTTTGACTCATAGCCCCATTATGTAAGGTCTCCCATTAAAATAGAAAAGCAGCAAGACATCTTTTTGTGACACTGGGTTTTAACTATATCTTCCATTGGCCTGAAATGAAAGCTAATACTTTTTATAAAGGGAGCTTTGAGGAACACTTGATGCTGTCTGAGTGGCAGCAGTCAATTGAACATAGTTGCACTGCTGCTAGAAGTTTACAGAGGGTCAGTTAGGGGGAAAGTGCTAGTAATTCTGTTAGCAGATGATATAAGACTATCAGAATATCTGAAGGCAATAAAGAAGTGGTCTCTATATATGTCTTCTAGGATTCAAGAAATAGCATAACCTTCTGTCATTAGATTCTGTGTGTCACTTTCTGGGTTAAAGATACAACAAATAGTCAAGTTCAGAACCTACTGATGACATTAAGTGAGAACTCTCTGTAGTCACAGTGGACTCCAGCCTTCCCCTTCAGAATTATCAGACCAGTCTACATGTCACTGTTCCTGCTTTCAAAAACAAAGGTCCAACAACTTCCTCCTCCAGACTAAAAATCTTCAATGAAAACACACACCAGCTGTTAAAAACAATAAAGTTCATTTCTTTTGCCTCATCTTGGATGAAACTTAATCCTTTTAAACCATAAGGACATGAATGAATACAACTTGACCTCATTTATAGGTGGGACTTAAGAAACAAGAACAGAAAGAGAGAAAACAAAGTGAGACTTGGACTATCTGGCAGTCTAAAGTGTCTGGCACTAAAGTAAAAGACTCTAGGAAAGGAGAAAAAAAAAGAGGTGGTGGTATTGATTGAGTCCTGGCACATGATGGTAGGAAAGGACTTAAGTTGGGTTTTACAGGTATCTATCACAAGGAGTTCAGAAATTGAACCCACATGCCACCAACTGTACTATAAACCATTAGCAACTCCCCTCCTCCATAAAATGCCTTAAAAGGTCTTAAATGAGTCTTCATCAGTATATCCTTACTGTTCATCCTGTTTAACTCTTCCTTTGTAGGAAGAGTTAATTCCATTAATTCTTTATATAAATTATGCTTCAGTCAAGCACATCTATTATTCATTTTTATTCAAGTTACACTTTTCTACCTCTGATCTAGAAAAATTGTAATGAAATAAAACATAATATGAAATGTATCATAGATAGATAGATGATAGATAGATAGATAGATGATAGAAGTAGTAATTAAAAAAGAAAGAACCAGAATATAACTCTGCCACATGAAATGCCAGAGATCAAACTCAGGACCCCATAAATGAAAGTTCAACACTTTATTCACCACATCACTTCCTCAGCTATGTTTACCATTTAAAAATGAACAGCTCAGTAGCAAGCATCAAGTATATTCACAATATTATGAAACCATTACCACCAGCCATTTCCAAAACATTTTCTCTTCTTGCAAAACTGAAACTTCCCATTTATTCCCTGGTGCTACAGTTCCCAGAAACCACTATCCTACCATATGACTGAGTTTGATGTTTTCATATTTTAAGTAAGCAATCATTAGAGATTCCGTCTTGTTTTTCACAATATCCGTTTTCTTATGTCCTTCGCCTTGTCTCCTAATGCTAAGAAATGTCGAGCAAGGAAGCCATCACGCAGATAACTTGGAAATAATATTGTTTAATACGTTATCTTGGAGTTTTACAAGAGATAGGTCTAGGGGCTCTATTGGACCACTGATGATGGGCAGGCAATCACATAATAGTATCCTTTCTCCCCAACTGACATAAACTACCTTTCATAAGCCCTAAACCCTAACCTGACAATTAGATGGGATTTTGAGTTGCTAATCTACCATCTTTTCAGGTTGGCATAATCTAAATAACTCCACTTTTTTCCCACCAAATCATGCCTATTACTTATTTGGTCATCCAACAGTGAAAAATCTAAACCTTGAATCCAGCAACAACTGAGTAGAGTTATGCAATATTTGTCATTTTGTGACTGACTTAATTCACTTTACATGATATTCTGAAGTTCATTCATATCACATCATGTGTCAGAATTTTCCTCTTTTTTATGGACTACAATCCCATTGTATGCATATATCACATTTTTTTCAGTCATTTTTCTATTAGTGGACACTTGGATTGTTCCCTCATTTTGACTGCTGCAAATAACATTGTTATGAACACAGTAGCATAAATTCTACCTCTGAATTTGTGCAGATGTCATCTCCTCTGCAGCATAAATTATCTTTTCCTTTTTGCTGATTAGAATTCTGCTCAAACCTTGAGCTCTGGGTTACAATAATATTGTCTGAAGCTCTCCCAAATCATTTCACTTTTTATAGTAGATATTTTGTTAAATATTCTCATGACACTTATCACATTGACTATTTTCTCCCTGTGTGTTTGTAAGTTGTTGCTGTTGTTTGTTTTACCAGAGCACAGCTTAGTTCTGGCTTATGGTGGTACAGGGATTGAACTGAGGAGTCTGGAGCCTCAGGTATGAGAGTTTCTTTGCAACCATTATAGTATCTCCCCCATCCTGTTGGTAAATTTTTAAACCAAGAACATTTTTTCCTTCAACTGTTAAATTGTTTGGTTGATAGTTTACCATAGGACTTGGTTTAGTAGTTTTCACTGGGTAGTTATGGAATTAGCAGAATTTTTTTTCATTCATTTTTCTCATTCTGTTTGCTTATTGTTTGTTGTTTCCAGGGTTCCACTGTTCCAGACCGATTTATTCAGATAGAAAAAGAGAAAAAGAGGAAGGGGGACCGAGTGATGGCACACCTGGTTGAGCACACATGTTACAATGCACAAGGATGCAGGTTCAAGCCCTCTAGTTCCCACCTGCAGAAAGGAAGCTTCACAATTGGTGAAGCAGGTCTGCAGGTGGCTCTCTCCCTCTCTAGCATCCTCTTATCTCTCAATTTCTGGCTGTTACTATCTAATTAAAAAAAGATAAAAAATTAATATAAGAAAAGAAAAAAAGGAAGAGACAGAGACAAATGGAAAGAAGAAAAGACTCCACAGTATTAAAATTTCCTCCAGTACTGTGGGGTATGGGTTATTTGCATGACAGAGGAGATGCTCTTAAAGGTAAACTATCTATCTTTCTACCTCAGAAATTACTTTTTCTATTAGTTGTGAATAAGATATGGTCATTGAAAACTCAAGAATAACAAAACTACACTGACTTAAACTTTCAAACTTTTAAGCCTCTTCTCCATATACATGCAGCAGCATTAATAATCACACAAAAATAGTGTATATAAGGACGTGTTACATGATTATGTAACTAATTTAGAAATCACAATCTAGTTAATGCTGAATCCAAGGTCAGAATCCAGATCTCTGGTCTTTACCCAGTACTACTACTCTGAGCACAGTGCTGCCACAGTCTAACTTCAGAACCTGAAGAGTGTTTTACCCATTAAGGTTTGAGATCTCCTCCTCCACCTCCTCCTCCTTCTTTCTTTCATGTATCTTACCTTTGCCTTATCCTATCATGGGCCGAGAAAAACAGAATCTTCAAATCTAACTTGAGAAATTAAAATAATTTTGACAGACTCAAAATATGGTTTTGAACAAGTGGAATGAAAATTCAATGTGGATCAGCACAATGTAGAAATAAGCTTTAGAGAGTGGTAGAATACTACATATAATGGGGCAATTTTTAGAAGCTAGCTGGCTGTGGACTTAACAATAGAGTAACTAAAATAGATTTGATAGAATATCATGAAATACAATAGGATTTACCTATATAGTAATTCATATTCCCCCTCCAAAAAATATAGCCACAGTCAGATTATTTGTTCTGTTATAGAGAATCTGTAGTTGTTTCTTGAGAATGATAATCATAAATGTATTCATCAATTTCTAGAAATATTTATTAAATACCTGCTATGTAGTAGCCATGTGGCAGTACTACAGTGGAAACCACAGTTTCACTATAAAAGGTCCAAAATGTAACTGTAAAGGGACTAGTGAGGTATCTCACCTGAGAGGGCACCTGCTTTCTCATGAGCAAATTCCAGGTTTAAGCCTCAGTACATGACATGAGTGTACTACCACACTGGGGAAATCTTCCAAGTGTTGTTTCTCTCCCCCATCCCATGTCTCTTCAACCCAGAAGGATGATTTTTGTTGATAACAACAATACTTGTAGCCTTAGCAACAGGATGACAGAAGGCAATCACAATATGAAAGAGATACAAAAGATCCTCAAGTAACTGAGAAGATAAATGTATAAACTCAACTAGGCTACAGGATTGAGTTAAGAGTTAGTCAGGGAAAAACAAGGGGTTAAGTAGTCATGTCTCATAAATAAAGTCAATTGAGCTTGAAAGTAGATAAAGTGCGTAGCTCTAGTTGGTAAGGAGATAAGCATACTGATAACATAGTTGTGAGGCATCAGGTAATGGGCAGAGTGATGAAGATTTGAATTTTAATCCATAATATATTTTTATGTTCCTAGGATAGTACATGATCCATCAAAAACATTTTGTCTATTTGATTGGACAAATAAATGAGTGCTTCACAAAGTCAATATGGAAAAAAAAAACAATTACAGAAACCAGGGTATTTGAACCTCAGAAAAAATAGCTTCTAAATGTTATTTTTAAAGTGAATTCCCATTTTAGTATGTTATTTTGTAAGGTGACAGCACCAAACAAGTATAATGACAGTACCAAAATAAGGGACACAGGAAAAGATAAGGTCTATATAAGAAAACTTGCTATGAATATGCTATTTGGCTAATACCTAGGCTCAAGAAAGTGTTGCTTATTCCTTGAAGAACTCTGGAAACATCATCTCTGCTTGTTCTGGGAGTAGATTTGGGGAGCAACTGCATCCTTTTCGTGCACTGGCAACAACTCTGCATGCAAGTTCAGGGTTAACAAGTTCAGGGTTATTTCTCTCTGCTGCATCTAGAGTGTTGTGATTACAGTTTTATTTTGACTGCTTTCAGGGTAACCTTTTCTGCCCTTTCTATTTATTCAAGAGAGTTGGCTAGTAGTGGTGCCCATATTCCCTTCGCCCCATATGGAGGTGGGGAAAGGAAGCATAGAGAACACTGAAAGAAAGAACAGTGTGCTGTGTTCCCATAAAGATTTGCCATGTCAAAATCTCTCATCACCTTCACCAACATTCTGCTTTTCTGGTAGTAGCACTCTCAGTCTACACCTGGAAGCCCCTCTGAGCATCGACAGTCCCATAAAACCTCAGTCTGGCTTGAGGAAGTCTCCGTATACATAAAAGGCTTTGTACAGTTGTAGTCAGCATTCAAGAACACACAATCTGACTTTCCTAATAAAAGACCACTTTTCTTATGAAAAAATGTGTTTAATTCCTTGCTAAGGCTGATAGATCTTCAATGTCAATTTTTGTTGGTATGGGGGAGCCTTCCTGGGTTGAGTGACAGCAGAAGGAGTCAGGAAAAGTCTGTAAACTGCAATCTGAATTTGCTAGTAGAGACAATACCTTGCCCTGAAGGCAGTTTCCAGCTGCAACCCTGAAGCACACACATTGAGAATGTATCACACAGAACTGTCAGTCAGTACTGGAGCCAGAAAATTGTTGTTTCAAATGTTACAGTACAGGAAAATCGCCTCTCTGCACTCGCTGCCAAAAAAATGACAGCTTAATTTATGCCACACTGAAGCTACATTACAGAGCCATTCAGCTTGGCAGTTAAGTACGCTCCATGCTCACATCTTCCCCCTGTGCAAGTGTGCCGTGGGTGGCAATACACAGGGGCTATAATAAGGACAATTGGCCACAGGGTTTGCCATGTCAGTGGAATTAAATACAGGTGAAATTCTATCAGCAATAAAATACATCACCTCCACCTCATTTGCAAAACCCACTTCTGTGTGTACCATCCCAAATACTCAGGAAGACTCTGTGGCAACATTGTTATGCATGTAATAGATTAGGAAGAGATGTGCTCTTGTCAACCCCCTGGGTTTTATATTTAGGGAAGTGCTGCGATACTACCCGTGACTTCAAAAATTATGTCAGTAGCCTTGATGCAGACCTTCAAAAGTTGGCAGTGTTTATCTTTTGAAATTAAAATTCTGACAATACTATACTCTAGCCAAGTATCTGTATTTTTCATCTAGATGCACATTAGGGCATTAAAGATATACTTAATAGTCAAGTTTAAATTTAAATAATTGTATCAAGTTTACATTTCACACTAATTTTGGTGAATTTCATACACAATTAACCACTGTATTTGTAAATTGTAGTTGTTACTGATTCTTTGGGCAGTAATGACAAAAGTTAGGGTGTAGCTAGAGGTGTTTTTCATATTCTCAGTTGTGAAACTTGCCTAATGGCATCCAAATTCTGATAGGTAAGCAGTATAATTTATACTGACATTTCAGATGAGGAATCAAAACATCTTCGTACATTCATGCCATGGTATATAGCTACCATTTAACGTAAAGAAAACCAGGCTTTAGAGTTGCTCTTATGGGTATCTTCTTTTTCAGAATGGTCGCACAGAAATGAAACATTAATTGGGCTTCAGAATGTTTTGCCACGGAAAGACTTAGAAGTAATTTACAAAATATTTATATGGAAGCCTTTGTAAAATATCATGGCTCTGAGAAAACAGGTTCTCTGCAATTGGTTTCTCTCTGCTCAGTAAGCCATTCATAATAAAATGAGCAGCCCTCAAAAGAGAGCAAATGCATTTGCAATGGCTTTTGATGTGCTATAAATCATTCTCAATAAAATGACTTGCAGAGATAAATGATACATATCTATTGAATAATCCATTATCCAAAATAAATATTCTACCTTAAAATAAAGCAAATGTACTTGCACTGGTTTCTGATGTGTTAGAGCAGCTCAGACAAATGGTAAAATGATTTGTAAAGTGGAGCTCTGGTATTCGGTATTGTGTTTTCTGTGCTCAGGAGAGATTAATATCTCTTCCTAACTCATCAGTAGAAATTCTCTGAAGTAAAAACATCAGCCAAAATGTTCCCACACATCTGTAACTATACTCATTTTACATTCTCATTGGGCACCTTTGTTGGGCCTTTTTTGAGTGGTTTTGCTTAGGGGGGATGTGCTACTATGGAGAGACAAATAAGGTCATCTAGAGAGATCTGTAATTGCTAGGGGTTGTTGTGTAAAATAGGCATTGTTATAGACACCAGAATCAGCAGTAGACACTAAGAAAAACACTTGCATTTTAAACTCCAAGTAAAAGCATAACAGACTATTTTAAAAGTTAAGTTCTCTGCTAGAAAGATAGATCACAGAAAAAGTATAACATCCAGTAGTATACCAGGTTTGTATATGTGAGGACCCAGAGGTCCTAGGTTCACTCCCTGGCATCACCATAAACCAGACCTTAGCAGTATTATGGTCTCTCTTAAAAATTAACAATAAATTAAGGTTTTTGCTATTAAAGCTATCACAAGGACTTAGTATCTGCATCACTCCAGCAGCTATTTTTGATTGAGGGTGAGAGCCAATATACATATACATTTCCATATACATACGGAGAGAGAAGCAGAGATACCTGCAACACTGTAACACTGCTCATGAACTCTTCCCCCCCTCACACAGGGCTTGAACCCAGCTCATGACCCATGTTGTGTGTTCTATCAAGTGAGTTACCACCAGGCACTAATAAGGAAATCTTTTAAAAATATTGGATTCACTCAGCTTTATGATCCTACTGACCCCAACACAGCATATATACACACAAGCTATTTTTCTATCGAATATATGTAGCTCCTTCTTCCATCACTGTTCTCTGAGTTGCCCTTGTCTCATCAATCAGCTTGCATTTATCAAGCATAGTGACCTAGGACTAATGTAATTTCTGTGTTTGTATGCATAATTATTACTCTCTCTCAAAAGGACTCAGTCCTAGGTGATCTGCAGAACCTCTACCCTTTTTAAAAAGTCACTTATTGTGTGTGTGAGAGATAGAGATAGAGAAAGAGAGAGGGGGAGAGAGAGGGAGAGAGAGAGGGAGAGAGAGGGAGAGGGAGAGGGAGAGAGAGAGAGAGGAAGGATTAAAGTACTGCTCATCTCTGGCAAAAGATGGTGATGGGAATTAAACCTGAGGGCTCTGTAACATCAGGCATGCAAGTTAATGCTCTAACAAACTGAACTATCAACCCAATTCCAGTTGTAAACACCTGTAATACTTAATATTTTTCTTTCTTTTAATGTTTGTATTAGTCTTTTCACTTTTTTGGTCTCATGCTTTGGTTCCTCTATCTTGAATTTTTAAAATTCTAATGAGTAAGAACTCTTTCTAAGAAAACCCAACACTGTTATTCCCCATTGTTGAAACTTAAAAGGATGATTGTGGCCATGATTATGGGTATGAGTTATGTTAAATTATCTGAATCCATCATGCAAATATTCCCATTAATCTAAACAAAATACGTAGTGGTATCTAGACTAGTATTCTCTGTCTTTTGTTTGTCAACCATTCACAATCCTATCTGTGACTATGTTCTACCTGCCACAGAACTCGACTAGGGGCCAGGTGGTCAGGTACCTGGTAGGGGACACACATTACAATAAGCAAGGACCTGGAATCAAGCTGGTCACCACCCACTAAGGGAAGCTTCACAACTGGTGAAACAGTGCTGAAAGTCTATCTACCTATTTATCATCTATCAATCAATTACCTATTTTTCTCTCTCCCTCTCTGTCTCCCTCAATTTCCTCTCTGTGTCTCACTGTCTCTATCTTATATACCAAAACAAAAGTGCACAATAGTTTGCAATGAGTCAATAAATGAAGCAAGTAGAAAGACCTAAAAAGACACTGTGAAGTACCTAATGGAACAATTTCTACTTAGACCTAGATACCTTCCTAACCTATTTCCTATTTCACTTCCTTCAATCACTCCAAAGCTAACCTTGTCAGACAAAGTAAGGACCACAAAAGTTGAATAAGGGCAAGAGACTGGCATACTTTAATGATGACTCTTCAGTCACTACCAGGTCACCCTATCACCTGGGGCCCTAGCTAGGGAGTTCTGGGATTCCCACACAGATATGATGGGCCTAGACTTGTAGCAGATCCCTCTCACCACTGTCACTTGTCATTTCCATCAGGAACAACATAATGGACCCCTTTGTGGGCTCCTATAGGACCTTTGCCTCAATGTGGATCAATAATGGTAGGGAATGTTCCATTCTCCGAAGGGAAGTTGGAAAACATACACTACCTACTACCCAAGGAAGATAGGTCCTGAAATTAGTGCAACTTATTAGTATGTTCCTAGCCATGACCACAGAATGAGAGCTCAGACCTGCAGGCATGCAAAGGTAACATAGGCTCCTGTGCTGAATATGGGCCCCAGATCAAACTGGTGGCGTTTACAGTTAACAATATTTATATACTTTTCCCATATTTGGGAGCTACTCTCTTCCCTGATCCAGCTTTCTAGTCCTTTTTCCAACTGTCACACCATCTCCCCAGACAATAGCCTGGGTCCACTTGCATACTAGCTGTCAGACTTGGGCAAAAACTAGTAAAGTCACGGGCCCCTTGTAACATACCTAAAATATACCCAATAGCTTTTTATAAAATGGAGACCCCAAACCTTCTTCTGTAATATTCTTGCCTTTAGGTTCATGATTAGTCAACAATTTGTTCTGCTCTTTTTCTTAACTCTTTTTCAGCCACCAGGTTCCAGATGCTATCCTGATACCAACTGCATTTCCCTGGGCAGATGACTCCCACTGATGTGTCCTAAAACTCCTCCTCCCCAGACCCCTGCTCCACTATGGAAAGAGAGAGACAGACTGAGAGTATGTATTGACCTTATAACACCCATGTTCAGTGGGGAAGCAATTACAGAAGCCAGACCTTCCACCTTCTGCACCCTGTATGGATCCTGGGTCCATACTCCCAGAGGGATAAAGAATGGGTAAGCTTTCAAGGGATGGGATGGTATAGGGAGTTCTGGGGGTGGGCATTGTGTGGGAATGTACCCCTCTTATCCTATGGTATTGTCAGTATTTCCATTTTATAAATAAAAAATTAATAAATGTTAACGAAGAACTCTTGACTAATGGTTAATGACAGGTATAATCAACTCTGAGTAACAGACATTTTCTAAAACCTTTCACATACCCTTATGTCTTACTACACATTGCCAGGTCATGTGCCCAGGTCTTTAATACTCCTTAATTGTAATGTTTCTGTTGCTATAAATTATGTCTTAATGAGCCCCATCAAATACATTCCAGGCAATCAGTACTTGATAAGCACATTTCTGAGTTATAGGCAATACAATAGTTTGGCCTTAGGGTCTTGTCAGTTCAGTAAAAGGAGACTTAGTTACAAAATTAAACTATAGAATTCAGTAGAAATTTATTAAATACTTTCTGTGGGTTATGGTTTATGTTGAGAATTATAATAAGCACTATCTTTTGCTTTGAGGAATAAATATTGCTAACTATACAACTACCTTTTATTTATAATTAAAAAACCCTCTCATTAGATTGCACTTTGATGCATTTCTTTGTAAGTAGTATGTATCTTTCCCCACAAAACAAAACTCAATATACTTTCAAATTTGTAACTTCAAGTCTGATTCTCCAGAGAAAGGAGAGAAAAGTATGGCTATCATTTGGTCAAAGTTTCAATTTCATGTTTCTCACTGAGCTATCTTAAAATGAATGAAGGCACACATATCTTTAAGATCAACTGTTCCTAAGACTATGGAAAAAACAACAGGTGTAAATCCTACCAATTAGCATGGCGAGTCACACAACTTACCTGCTGGCTGGGCCACCTGCTTGACTGCCTGCAGCTTTCCCTCCTACTGTCCTCTGCATGGCTTCCCAATTTTACTCTGAAAAAGCACCTTCCTTCTTTTCTGTCTGAACAATTTTCCCTTTTTAACTTAGGATGTTAAATTTTCTTTTTAAACTATGATGAGGAAAATAATCTTGTGAGGTTGTCATTCCTATGGTACGTGGTACACCAAGATGAACCCAGAGAATCTAGTATTCAAAAAGTCAAAGAAAAACAACACTTGACAATTCTAACTAAATATGCATTAACCCAACTCAGTTGAGTTGTTAAAGATATATGTTTAAAAATCAATAGAAAAATAAAGTCAATAGAGACCATTATTTCTAGATTTTTGGGTCAATCTTTCCTTCGGGAAGTCATTATAATGTCCCTCACTGAAATTATATAGACTCATGAATCCCAATCCTGTTCAAAATGACTTAAAAGACATGTCAACATGACCCAGAATTCATTACAAGGTAAATTCCCACCAGAAAACTGGGAGTTCTCAGAAGACCTCAAGGGCTGGTTCCTCTAGTTTTGTGTCCACAATTCCTAGAGGATAAGTTCTCTGTTGTGAAGTTGAGTGAAAAGAGGTACTGGGACTCCAGAGGATGTACTTTGATCAGTCATGACTTCCAGTGTAGCTCAGCAGTACTTGTTGGATTTTACATTGGAGTCTCTTAACTTTTGATTGTGGGTCATGGTGTCAGCGAATACTTTGACACTACCATGGTGCCTTGAATACCTTCATATGTAAACTCCATCCTAAGAAATTGAAACAGATGCTTTTCTATTGCTTATAACAAATGCACTTTAAAATGACTCTTCTAGTTTCCTGTAATTCCCTAACACACTTCCAAGAAAATTGTCTTATCAAATTTTTCCAATGTCATTTTGTCATACTATTTGATACTGAAAACAAATTTCTAACATACCTCACCTTCAGTTTCAATGTCTGGAAAGTGGGGAATTGTGGCAAGGGTGAAACAAACAACTATGTAAATTGCTTAGTAGTTAGCTCATAGTAAGCACTTTGTAAGCACTACAATCTGGTCTCTCTGTAAGTGAATAATCAAGATTCACAAACTGATCAATATGTTAAAGGAGTCACTGGAGTTGGCAGATTTACTCTTAGGAAAATTTTTTAGACAGAAACATTAACCTTTTAGTTTGATGGTATTATAATATAGAAATATTTGTTATATGTTCCAAATTAACAACATGAAAAAACAACTTCTTGAAAATCCAGTCTAAGCATTCTGATTTATAAAATATTAAATATTAAATTTTATTAACTATAGTAATAAAATTGTAGTTCTATGGATTTTTATATATTAAATATCCATTATTAGCCTTAAAGAGCATCTATTAAGCAACTACTTATATAATTGAAATTTAATAAACTTAAGCATCACACAGAAAAAAATATATTAATGCATTCTATAGGATCATAAAACCTCCTTTAGACTTTTTTTTCATTCTCATCAAATTTTAGCATAACTGAATTTAAAGTCTAACTCTTCAAAAGTGAAAGTGACACCTTCAATGAAGACAAATTTATTGAGAAACTACTTTGAATATCTTTTGATTCTATTGTTTGATTCTGTTGTTCATCCTTCTCCCCATCTGAAGAAAGCTTTCTTTGCTATTTCAGGAAGGTGGAGAAGGGACTTATTGTGGTACAGTGTGCTCTGTTGGATGAACTATCTCCCAGCTCCAAGGGATCTATTTTAGTAGAGAAGTTACTATGGGTGGAGAAAACTAAAGTTGTTAAAGGCAATAGCACCTCTGTTCTTCTGTAAAAGCCTAAGCCCATTGATTGATGATAATACTATCTGTCTTGGAAAGTAAAAAAGAGAGAAGGTAGCCAGTTGCACAAGGAGAGAAGATGAGGAGAGATTTCTTCTACTTTTTGAAAAGATGCAAGGGCATGTCTTTTAGGTTGTGGAATAATATATATCTCAGCACTAGAATATATTGGAATACAGGGCAAATGGAAATTTCTCAGGAATATGATTGTGTACACTACAAACTTCAGAGTCAAACAAAAGCTTCCATCCTCTGCAAAGATTTCTATATTCCACAATAGCATGGTAACTGACAGCTACAAAAATTCAAGCACTGCTTTCAGTATGGATGGTATTTTGATGACCCAAATGTTCCTGTTGTTCTAGGTACCATGTATGTCTTCTTGATTTTTGTATGTCCTAAAAAGAGATGGAGCCCTAATGTTGCTTTTGGGGGTTAGGTGGCTTAGAATAAGATATGTTTCTTTGTTTCTTTTTTTAAGCTTTCATTTTTTTTCGTATTTTATTTATCTACTTATTGGAGAGAGACAGAGAGAAATCCAGAGAGGAGAGGAAGAGACAGAGTAGGAAAGAAAAAGACACCTGCAGCACTGCTTTCACCATTTGTGAAGTTTTCCCCTGCAGGTGGGAACCAAGGGCCTGAACCGGGTCCTCATGTATTGAACCAGATGCACCACTACCTGGCCCCCAGACCTAAGTTTCTTTAGATAATATAATGAAAGAGTTGTTGTTCAGACTTTTCATTTTCTAGATTAAAAAAAATACTGTCACTCATATCTCAGCATGGTACTTTTCACAAAATAGATGCTTAGTAAATTAAAAAATATATTTTATTTATGTATACAAGATAAAGAGTGGAGAATGAGAGAATGAACCAGATCTTCACTCTGGCACATGATGTTCTATGGAATCAAACTCTAGACTTTGTGCTTCCAAGTTCTGATGCCAAACTCATTGCATCACCTCTGGACCCCTTTCATAGCTTTCTTTTTTCTTTTTTGAATTGGTGCTAAACTCCACGTGAAGATCTACTGTAGCAATGTCAGTTGAGGTTTACACAATAAAGTAGGCATTTGCTCCAAGAGAGGTTAGAAACTATCTAGAAAGATGTTACTTCGCTGATGTTGCCACAAGGCAAGTACGTGTTATAGAATATGTAGAAAAGGGTAAACAAAATAGTGCCAGATCAGTATTGCGATCTTTGTGTCATTTGTTAGCTAAAAGGATGAGTTATACCCTTGTTTAATTTGTCAGCATTTCAATTAGAACATCACTGGTGACCTTTTTTTCCTGACACAGGCCATTTTGTTCTTGCAACAAACTCGGCCATTGGCCACATTTCCTATTATTGATGAAGCAAATTTATGTATTGCAGATAAAAATGATTTAATTGCACATATAAATGATTTAATTGCATATTAGATAAATATGATGTAGACATTCCCAATCACATAATTATTCAAAAGATAATAATTTTGTCCCATTTGTCAAATAATGTTACCGCATTTTAATTTGCATTTCCATAAGATTTAATTAACAAAGTTCTAGGAATTTAGAGGGGAACAAGCCGCCTTAAATTCTTCCTGGAACAAGGCAGGATATAAATAAATAAACAGAAAGGGGCAGATTGTCTTTTTACTATTATAATTTCTTTCCTCTAAAATTGTCTTTTTTTCTCCTTTCTCCCAGAGAATGTGGTCTACTTGAAGTGAACCTTGCAAATTATCAATTATAAAAAGGCTTCAACAAGTGCTAACATATTAAGGTAATTCTTTTGAAATTGATAATCCTTAGCATTAAATTAGATCAGGCATACAAACCTAAAATTGGGGGCTTGGGGATCTTTAAATGTAAATGAGAAAAGAATTACATCTTTATTTCCCCTGTAGTGGAATTAAACATTCCTTCATTTATAGATGAGGTAACAAATCATAGTAGTATTTGTTGTACCTGTAATGTCACTGATCAACATCACCTTAGATCTTATTGTATAATATATACAGTGTATTCTGTATTAAAATTAAATATATTTGGAGCTGGGCAGTGGCATATCCCCTTGAGAGTGCACATCGCCAGGTACAAGGATCTAGCTAGGGTCAAGGCCCTGGTCCACACCTGCAGGAGAGAAGCTTCAGGAGCAGTGAAGCAGGGCTGCAGGTGTCCCTCATTCTCTCCCTATTTCCTGCCCCCCACTTTCAATTTATCTCTGTCCTATCAAGTTAAAAAAAAAAAGGAAAAATGGTCACCAGGAGCATAGATGCATGTGCAGCCACTGAGCTCCATAAATAACCTTGCTGGCAATAAAAAATTAATTATATTCAATAGTTATTTCTTATGTATTTTATTTTATGCATTTAAAAATACTGAGAAGGGGCTCATAGGCATCATAAAACTGTCAAAGGGTCCATAGATGAGAAAAAAATACAGTCTTTGGCTATAAATAAGGTTTTATGAAGGAATACTGCACTCAAAATCTCATCAGTGAGTGATAGGGATGGAATTGTAAGCCTTTGTATTAATATACTTAGAAAAATTATGCATATAGCAAAATCTTAATAGATACTAAATTTTTACTAAATAAAATAACAATCTGAAAGGTTGTGCAGGGGATAAGGTATTGGATTTTCAAGCATGAGGTCCTTAATTCAATCCCTAGTATTACATGTGCTAGAGTGATACTCTGGTGTGTTTTCCATCTCTCTCTCTCTCTCAATCCATCCTGATGTGATTTTTTTTCTAAGCTAATAGCAATTTACAACTTATACAGATCAAACCCAATCATTTGTTCATTGGCCACAAAGGATAAAAGGGTACATGGTTCATAGTAAGTGAGATATTAATAGGAAAAAAAAAAACATCAAGAAAGGGGTCTGCTCCAAATATCATCTTCTATGTTCTTACCTTTAGGTTCTGATTATTAAAAAAAAATTGTTCTGCTTTATATATTAATGCTTTTCAGCCAACAATATGCAGATGCTACCATAACACCAAAGTGAACTCCCAGGGCAGACAATCTCACCAGTGTATCCTGGATCCCCACCTCTCCAGGGCCCTGCCCCATGAGAGAAAGACAGAAACAGACTGGGGGTATGGATTCACTTATCAATGCCCATGTCCAGCAGAGAGGCAGTTACAGAAGCCAGACTTTCCACCTTCTTTTTGTTTTTAATATTTTATTTATTTATGAGAAAGACAGAGGGAGAGAGAAAGAACCAGACATCACTCTGGCACATGTGCTGCCGGGGATCAAACTCGGGATCTCATGCTTGAGAGTCCAAAGCTTTATCACTGCGCCACCTCCTGGACCACTGACTTTCCACCTTCTACTGCCCATAAAAATCTTTGGTTCATACTCCAAAGGGATAAAGAATAGGAAATCTTCCAATGGAGGGGATGGGATATGAAACCCTGGTGGTAAGAATTGTGTGGAATTGTGCCCCTCTTATCCTATGGTCTTGTTGATCATAACTAAATAAACGAGGGGTTCCCGGAAGATGGCAGACTGAGAAGCTGCTAGTGGGTTGAGCTCTGACCACATCTTCTGAAAACAGTAGGATTTTCTGCCTTTAGTAGGCCAGTCAATAAGGGGTCCTAGTGGTGACACCAAGGAGGTGACTATAACTTAATTTGGGTTAAAAAAAAGAGTAGAGAAAAAGGGGAAAAAAAATTTCTTTCTTTTAAATTATTAAGCACACCTCCTCCCCCTCTCCCCCCACATAACCAGTCCCTGGGGACCAGCTTCTAGCAGGCTCCCCTGCTGAGCCCCTTTCTTTTTTACCAAGATTCCTGTCCCACCAGGGAGTATCATTCATTTTAAGTATATACCCTTATGAAACCTCTGGCCTTTTTTCTTTCTAAGTAGCCAACCCCCCCCACCTCACCCCACATAGCTAATTAAATAATTAAAAATAAATAAATTTAAAAAAGCTCTTTCCTTTCACCTCTATTTTATGACTATTCTTTTTCTTTTTTCTCTCTCTCTTTCTTTTTTTTTTTCTTTTTCTCATTCTTGTCATCCTTTCTTCCTTAATCCTACAGCTTCCAAAGCCACAGGCCCCATCACCCACACCACCAAACAGTGTGCTTTTTTGAATTCACTGATACACATCTGGGAATTATTTTGGGGAAGAATTCTGACTCAGAGTTGGACTCTCACTGCGAGTATCTCTGCTCAACTTCCCTTCCTCCTTTAGCTACCCCTAGAATATACAGTGGATAGTAGATTTGCATAACTGTCTATTTCAGCTATCCTTGTCTAGTCCTGAGGTTTTTTTTTTTCCTCTTTCTTAACAATCAGCTGCCTCTGATCATGAGGTTTGAGGTAATCTGGGACAGAGTTGTTTTTTTTTTACCCTGCTCTATTTTATTATTAATATTATATAAAGGCATATATCTCCCCCCCCCTTTAGGTTGATCAGAATTAACTCTTAGGGTATCGTTCATTGCTAGGGTAGTGGGCATCTTATCTATTGTGGGAGGAACTTGTCTCATTACTCCTACCTCCTCTTCAGACTCTCCCCTCCCTCCTCCACCTAGCTAATTAAAAAAATTAAATTAAATTAAATTAAAAATAAATTAATCAAAAAAAACTTTCCTTTCACTGCTCTTTAATAACAGGTCTTTTTCTTATCTTTTCCCTTTTCTCTCTCTTGTCTCTTTTTTCTTTTTTTTTATCTTGTCATACACTTCTTCCTTCCTTCTTCTTTGCCTTTCTGAATTTGTGAATTATTTTGGGGAAGAAATCTGACTCAGAGTGGACGCTCTATGTGTGTATCTCTGCTCTACTTCCCTTTACCCTCTTGTTACCCCTAGAATATACAGTGGATAGTAGATTTGCATAACGGTCTATTCTTGCTATGCCTTCTTTCTTTTCTCTTTCTTCTTCACTGGGATTTGGTTTCTATTTTTTCACGGACTGGAGAAATTGTTTGGCTAACTGGTAGTGATTAAACTGCTTCAATACTTGCTTCAGTTGCTACTGTAATTCCTGAGGTTGATGAGTGCAATTGTCATAAAGGTATTTAGTACAGTGTTGCTTGTGCTCAAGACACAACAACTGAGGAACAACAGAGCGTAAAAATAGAAACACATAAATAAAAAAAATGGGTAGATCAAAAACAAATAAAACTGATACTCCAATGAATGAACACAAGAGCCCAGAAGAAACTACATATCAGCCAGAAGTAACCATAGATAAGAAAAGTTTGCAAGCAATAATAAACTTATTAATCACAGAAATGAAAACAACATTGGAGGAAAGGAATGGCAGTGTTAGGGAAACAACAGTTGAGACCTCCAAGGAAAATACTGATTATCTTGAGGCAATTAGAGAACTGAAAGCTGAAATAGCTGTAATGAAGAAAGAAGCTGAGGCAAGGGAAAACAGACTAACAGAAGCAGAAAGCAGAATTAGTCAGACAGAGGATGAGTTAGAGGAAACTAAGAAAGAGGTGAAAGAGCTTAAAAAGAGACTGAGAGACACTGAAAACAACAGAAACATATGGGATAATCTCAAAAGAAGTAACATTCGTATAATTGGCCTGCCAGAGGAAGAATGAGAGGAAGGGGAAGCAAACATTCTAGAGGAAATAATAGGAGAAAACTTCCCAGACCTGAATAACAGAAAGGACATCAAGATTCAAGAGGCCCAGAGAGTACCAAACAGAATCAACCCAGACCTGAAGACACCAAGACACATCATAGTCATAATGAGAAGAAGTAAGGATAAAGAAAGGATCCTAAAGGCTGCAAGAGAGAAACAAAAAGTCACATACAAGGGAAAACCCATAAGACTATCTGCAGACTTCTCCACTCAAACTCTAAAAGCCAGAAGAGAATGGCAAGATATCTATCGAGCCCTGAATGAAAAAGGGTTTCAACCAAGGATAATATATCCTGCTAGACTTTCATTCATACTAGATGGAAGGATCAAAACCTTATTAGACAAACAACAGTTAAAGGAGGCAACCATTACCAAGCCGGCCCTGAAAGAGGTTCTAAAAGACCTCTTATAAACAAGAACATCACTATAATACTGGCAATATATCAAAGCAAACAAAAAAAAATTTTTTTTAAACCAATGGCACTACAATACATTAAATCCATAGTATCAATAAATGTCAAGGCTTAAACTCACCCATCAAAAGGCACAGAGTAGGGGAATGGATCAGAAAACATAACCCAACCATATGCTGCTTACAAGAATCCCATCTGTCACAACAAGATAAACACAGACTTAAAGTGAAAGGATGGAAAACTATCATACAGGCTAACGGACCACAAAAAAGGGCAGGAACAGCCATTCTCATCTCAGACACGATAGATTTTAAATTAAATAAAGTAATAAAAGATAGGCAAGGACATTACATAATGAGTAGAGGATCAATCAGCGAAGAAGACTTAACAATTATTAACATCTATGCACCCAATGAGGGACCATCTAAATATGTCAAGCACTTACTGAAAGAATTTCCAAATACATCAATAGTAATACAATAATAGTGGGAGACTTCAATACCCCACTCTCACACTTAGACATCAACAAAGCAGAGAACCAACAAAGATACAAGAGAACTGAATGAAGAGATTGACAGACTAGACCTCTTGGACATTTTCAGAGTCCTTAACCCCAAAAAACTGGAATACACCTTCTTTTCAAATCCACATAACACATACTCAAGGATAGACCACATGTTAGGCCATAAATACAGCATCAACAAATTCAAGAACATTGAAATCATCCCAAGTATCTTCTCAGACCACAGTGGAGTAAAACTAACATTTAACAACAAACAGACAATTATTAAAAGTCACAGAATTTGGAAACTAAACAACATAATCCTTAAGAACCACTGGGTCAGAGATTCACTCAAGCAGGAAATTCAAATGTTCCTGGAAAAAATTGAAAATGAAGACACAACCTATCAAATTATTTGGGACACAGCTAAAGCAGTACTGAGAGGGAAACTTATAGCCATACAATCACATATTAAACAACAAGAAGAAGCTCAAATGAACAACCTTACTGCACACCTCAAGGACTTAGAGGAAGAGGAACAAAGGAACACTAAAGCATCCAGAAGGACAGAAATCACTAAAATTAGAGCAGAAATAAACAACATTGAAAATAAAAGAACCATACAAAAGATCAATGAAAGCAAACGATGGTTCTTTGAAAGATTAAACAAAATTGACAACCCCCTAGCCAGACTCACCAAACAAAAAAGAAAGAAGACTCAAATTAATAGAATTGTAAACGCTGGAGGAGATATCACAACTGACACCACAGAAATCCAGAGAATCCTGCGAAACTTCTATCAAGAACTATACGTCACCAAGCTAGAGAATCTGGAAGAAATGGAACAGTTCCTAGAAGCATATGCCCTTCCAAAACTGAACCAAGAAGAACTACAAAATCTAAATGCACCAATCACAGGCAAAGAAATTGAAACCATTATTAAGAACCTCCCCAACAACAAAAGTCCTGGACCAGATGGCTTCACAAATGAATTTTACAAAACTTTCAGGAAACAGTTAGTACCCATACTTCTGAAGCTTTTCCATAAGATTGAAGAAACAGGAATACTCCCTTCCACCTTCTATGAAGCCAGCATCATCCTGATACCAAAAGCTGATAGGGACAGAACAAAAAAGGAAAACTACAGACCAATATCTCTGATGAACATAGATGCCAAAATATTAAACAAGATCTTGGCCAACCGGATACAGCAACATATCAAAAAGATTGTTCATCACGACCAAGTGGGATTCATCCCAGGAATGCAAGGCTGGTTCAACATCCGTAAGTCAATCAATGTCATTCACCACATCAATAAAAGCAAAGCCAAAAACCACATGATTATCTCAATATATGCAGAGAAAGCCTTTGACAAAATCCAACACCCATTCATGCTCAAAACTCTACAAAAAATGGGAATAGATGGGAAATTCCTCAAAATAGTGGAGTCTATATATAGCAAACCTACAGCCAACATCATACTCAATGGACAGAAGCTGAAAGCATTCCCCTTTAGATCGGGGACTAGACAGGGCTGTCCACTGTCACCGTTACTCTTCAACATCATATTGGAAGTTCTTGCCATAGCAATCAGGCAAGAGAATGAAATCCAAGGAATACAGATTGGAAGGGAAGAAGTCAAGCTCTCACTATTTGCAGATGATCTGATAGTATACATAGAAAAACCTAAAGAATCCAGCAGAAAATTACTGGAAGTTATTAGGCAATATAGCAAGGTATCAGGCTACAAAGTGGAATTTCTTTATGCAAACACTAAATCTGAAGAAGACATCCAGAAGTCACTCCCATTTACTGTTTCAGCAAAATCAATCAAATACCTAGGAATAAAGTTGACCAAAGAAGTGAAAGACTTATATACTGAAAACTATGAGTCCCTACTCAAGGAAATAGAAACTGATACCAAGAAATGGAAAGATATCCCATGCTCATGGATTGGAAGAATACATATCATCAGAATGAATATTCTCCCCAGAGCCATATACAAATTTAATGCAATACCCATCAAAGTTCCACCAAGCTTCTTTAAGAGAATAGAACAAACACTACAGTCATTTATCTAGAACATGAAAACACCTAGAATTGCCAAAACCTTCTTAAGGAAAAGAAACAGAAATGGAGGCATGACACTCCCAGACCGAAGAAACAGAAATGGAGGCATCACATTCCCAGATATTAAAATATATTATAAAACCATCATCATCGAAACAGCATGGTACTGGAACAAAAATAGGCACACAGACCAGTGGAATAGAATTGAAATCCCAGAAATAAATCCCCACACCTATGGACATCTAATCTTTGATAAGGGGGCCCAAAGGATTAAAAGGAAAAAGGAGGTTCTCTTCAATAAATGGTGCTGGGAAAACTGTTTTTAACATGCAGAAGAATGAAATTGAACCACTTTATCTCACCAGAAACAAAAATCAACTCCAAATGGATCAAAGACCTAGATGTCAGACCAGAAACAATCAAATACTTAGAGGAAAACATTGGTAAAACACTTTCCCACATACTCCTCAAGGACATCTTTGATGAATCAAACCCAGTTGCAAGGAAGACTAAAGCAGAAACAAACCAATGGGACTACGTCAAATTGAAAAGCTTCTGCACATCCAAAGAAACTATTAAACAAACAGAGAGACCCCTCACAGAATGGGAGAAGATCTTCACATGCCAGACATCAGACAAGAAACTAATCACCAAAATATATAAAGAGCTCAGCAAACTTAGCAACAAAAAACAAAATGACCCCATCCAAAAATGGGCAGAGGATATGAACAAAACATTCACCTCAGAGGAGATCAAAAAGGCTAACAAACATATGAAAAACTGCTCTAGGTCACTGATTGTCAGAGAAATGCAAATTAAGACAACAGTAAGATACCACCGCACCCTGTAAGAATGGCATACATCAAAAAGTACAGCAGCAACAAGTGCTGGAGAGGTTGTGGGGACAGAGGAACCCTTTTGCATTGCTGGTGGGAATGTAAATTGGTACAGCCTCTGGGGAGAGCAGTCTGGAAAACTCTCAGAAGGCTAGACATGGACCTTCCATATGATCCAGTAATTCCTCTCCTGGGGTTATACCCCAAGGACTCCATAACACCCAACGAAAAAGAGGTGTGTACTCCTATGTTCATAGCAGCACAATTCATAATAGCTAAAACCTGGAAGCAACCCAGGTGCCTAACAACAGATGAGTGGCTGAGAAAGCTGTGGTATATATACACAATGGAATACTATGCAGCTATCAAGAACAATGAATCCACCTTCTCTGACCCATTTTGGACAGAGCTAGAAGGAATTATGTTAAGTGAACTAAGTCAGAAAGATAAAGATGAGTATGGGATGATCCCACTCATCAACAGAAGTTGACTAAGAAGATCTGAAAGGGAAACTAAAAGCAGGACCTGACCAAATTGTAAGTAGGGCACCAAAGTAAAAACCCTTTGGTGAAGGGTAGACATGCAGCTTCCTGGGACAGTGGGGTTAGGAGTGGGTTGGAGGGATGGGTCACAGTCTTTTGGTGGTGGGAATGGTGTTTACATACACTCCTAGTAAAATGTAGTCATATAAATCACTAGTTAATTAATACGAGAGGGGGAAAATTAATTGTATGTCTCAAAGTTTTTCAAAACACAAACTGAATCTTTTCAATATATAGGCTGTGTAATTGATATGCAGACTCTCCCAAAAGCCTAGACCAAGTAGATTAGAAGCATCCAATAGCATAGCTATATACAAGATACTGGGTACTGTACAGCAAACCCTAACAAAAGGACTTTTCAAAGTTAACCCAATTACCAAATAATGTGATGATAACATTAACTATTGATTGTCTTTTTGAACCCTAAGACAGCAGGAACCTCACATCTCCACTATAGAGTCCCTACTTCCCCCAGTCCTGGAACCCTTGGATAGGGCCCACTTTCTCGTATGCCTCTCCCAATCCATATCAAATAATATTGCATCCGCTGATCACAACCTAACCAACGCAACGATTGCCACCTCAACATGCTTCATCTCAGACTGTGTCCAGAGACTTCACGTGTGGAATGACAACCCTTCAGCTTCATTACTCAGATGAGACCTTTCCTTTCATAGTATACTCTAATTCCATCTCAGGTGGTTCACTTTCTAACAAAGTCCCAAAACCTAGATATACACCAGTTTCTGTGAGAGAGAGCTTATGTTCACACGTATCCATAAACTACTGCAAAATATATGCCTGAAAGCAGAAGTACACTAGAGTTTGCAGTGAGTACCCCCCTAACACTTCCTCTCCACTATTCTAAGCTTTGGGTCCATGATTGCTCAACAATTTGTTTGGCTTTGTATGTTAATTCTCTTTTCAGTCACCAGGTTCCAGATGCCATCAGGATGCCAGCCAGGCTTCCGTGGACTGAAGACCCCACCAATGTGTCTTGGAGCTCCGCTTCCCCAGAGACCCACCCTACTAGGGAAAGAAGTAGACTGGAAGTATGGACCAATCAGTCAACATCCATGTTCAGCAGGGAAGCAATTACAGAAGCCAGACCTTCTACCTTCTGCAACCCTCAATGACCCTGGGTCCATGCTCCCAGAGGGATAGAGAATGGGAAAGCTATCAGGGGACGGGTTGGGATATGGAGATTGGGTGGTGGGAATTGTGTGGAATTGTACCCCTCCTACCCTATTTTTTTGTTAATGTCTCCTTTCTTAAATAAAAAAAAATTAATAAAAATTAAATAAATGAAAGGGGGACATAAGACCTAACCAAAAAGATATATATATATATATATATACCTTAGTTCATAGCAGCACACTAAAGATTGGCTAAAACCTGGAAGCAAATCAGTTGCCCAAAAACAAATGAATGACTAAGAATGTTGTGAAATATTTAAAACAATGGAATACTATGCAGCTATTAAGAACAATGAACCCACACCTCTGGCCCATCTTGGATGGAGCTAGAAGTATTATGTTAATTGAGATAAGTCAGAAGGACAAAGACATGGGATGATCTCACTCAAACAGAAGCTGAGAAATAAGATCAGAAAGGAAAACTCAAAGCAGAATCTGACTGGGTTTGGAGTAGGGCACCAAAGTAAAAATCTCTTAGGAAGTGGGGAAGGTGAGGGTAGCTGTCAGCTTCACTGTCAGGCGGGGAGGAGGAGGAAGGGAGCACAGAACTTTAGTGGTGGGAGGAGTGTTAATATACACTCCTATTAACTAGTAGTCTCATAAATATTATTTATTTAATATGAGAGGGGGAAAATGGATTGAATGTCTCAGACTTTTTTATGCATAGACCATAGTTCTGATTATATGCTTCTTCTATCTAAGGACTTACAACTTCAAATTAGATTGATTTTTTAAAATTTATTTTAAAAAGGAGACATTAACAAAACCATAGGACAAGAGGGTACAACACCACATAATTCCCACCACCAGATCTCCGTATTCCATCCCCTTGCCTGATAGCTTTCCTAGTCTTTAGCCCTCTGGGAGTATGGACCCAAGGTCATTGTGGGATGCTGGAGGTAGAAGGTCTGGCTTCTGTAATTGCTTCCCCACTGAACATGGGTGTTGACTGGTTGATCCATACTCTCAGCCTGCTTCTCTCTTTCCCTAGCAGGATGAGGCTCTGGGGAAGCAGAGCTCTAGGACACATTGCTGAGGTCTTCTGTCCAGGGAAGTCTGGTCAGCATCATGCTGGCATCTGGAACCTGGTGGCTGAAAAGAGAGTTAACATACAAGGCCAAACAAATGATTGAACAATCATATACCTAAAGGCTGGAATAATGCAGATGAAGTGTTGGGAAGTAATCAGATTGAATTTTAACAGTGGGTTCAAATTGTTAATACATTTCTAATAATGACATATTCTTTAAAACAGTAAATCTTCACCAAATGTTGGTTCTTTGAAAAATTAAACAAGATTGACAAACCCCTAGCCAAACTCACTAAAAAAAAAGGGGGGGGGGGAGAAGACCCAAAGAAATAGAATTGTAAACAATAGAGGAGATATCACAACTGATTCCACAGAAACCCAGAAAATCAAGTATTTCCATTTTATAAATAAAAACTTACAAAAGGGGGTGGTGGTCTGCTTTATTTGGGGAAATAGACCTTTCTGGGAAAAAGTTTTTGTTTTCTTTTTCTGCTTCAAAATAACTGACCAAGGTAAACAGTAGAGACCCATAGTTGAGGTGTCCTCTCGACTAAAAGAAGGAAGCATGAAGATCAACTGGATTAGTGGCAGCACATGAATGGTGAGTTTCTGTTCATGTGTTGCTGCTTGGGCCAGAGGACCAGAGAGTTTGTACTAACATTCTATTGGTGCCATAACATTGTCACAAATTTGGTGGCATAAACAATACAAGTGTTGTTATCTTACATTTATCATACATTAGACCTGTGTCTCAGGTTAAAATCAAATGTTGATAGGGCTGTATTTCTTCTGGATGCTCTGGGTATGAGGTTTCCTTGACTTTTTTTTTTCAGTTTATAGAATTTACTAGCACTTCTCATTCTATATCCTTTCCTCCAAGAAATAGCTAACAAAGATGAATATGAATGGAGACCTTTTGTATCACATCACTATGACCTTTCTCTGACTTACAGACCTTTGTGATTATATTGGAGATATTGAGATAACCCAGGATAATATCCTGAACTCAAGTCAATGCCCATGTT